>NW_015167057.1:488949-502694 GCF_001447785.1 Gekko japonicus | reverse complement strand
GAAATGCAAGAAAGCAAAGTGGCTGTCTGATGAGGCTTTACAAATAGCAGAGGAAAGAAGGAAAGCGAAATGCGAAGGTGAAAAGGAAAGATTTACCCAGCTGAATGCAGATTTCCAGAGAACAGCAAGGAGAGATAAGGAGGCCTTCCTGAATGAACAATGCAAAGTAATAGAGGAAAACAATAGAATGGGAAGGACTAGAGATCTCTTCAAGAAAATTAGAGAAATCAAGGGAACGTTCCATGCAAAGATGGCCGTAATAAAGGACAAAAATGGTGCAGATGTAACAGAAGCAGAAGAGATTAGGAAAAGATGGCAAGAATACACAGAAGAACTATACAAGAAAGACCTCGATGTCCTTGACAACCATGACGGTATAATCACTGACCTCGAGCCAGACATCCTGGAATGTGAAGTTAAATGGGCCTTAGAAAGCATTACTAACAACAAAGCGAGTGAAGGTGATGGTATCCCAGCTGAGCTGTTCAAAGTCTTAAAAGATGATGCTGTTAAAGTGCTGCACTCAATTTGCAAGCAAATTTGGAAAACGCACAGTGGCCACAGGATTGGAAAAGGTCAGTATACATTCCAATCCCAAAGAAGGGCAATGCCAAGGAATGCTCAAACTATCGCACAATTGCACTCATATCACACGCTAGCAAGGTCATGCTCAAGATCCTACAAGCTAGGCTTCAACAGTACGTGGATAGAGAACTACCAGAAGTACAAGCTGGGTTTCGAAGAGGTAGAGGAACTAGAGATCAAATTTCCAACATTCGCTGGATTATGGAGAAAGCAAGAGAGTACCAGAAAAATATCTACTTCTGCTTCATTGACTATGCTAAAGCTTTTGACTGTGTGGATCACAACAAACTATGGCAGGGCCTTAAAGAGATGGGAGTACCAGACCACCTCACATGTCTCTTGAGAAACCTGTATAAGGGCCAAGAAGCGACAGTTAGAACCGGATATGGAACAACTGATTGGTTCAGCATAGGAAAAGGAGTACGACAAGGATGTATATTGTCGCCTTGCTTATTTAATATATATGCAGAGTACATCATGCGAAATGCTGGCCTGGATGAATCACAAGCGGGAATTAAGATTGCTGGGGAAAAGATCAACAACCTCAGATATGCAGACGATACCACTCTGATGGCAGAAAGTGAAGAGGACCTCAAGAGCCTCTTGCTCAGGGTAAAAGAGGAGAGCGCAAAAGTGGGCTTGAAGCTCAACATCAAAAAAACTAAGATCATGGCATCCGGCCCCATCACTCCTTGGCAAATAGAAGGGGAAGTCGTGGAAGTAGTGACAGACTTCACGTTCCTGGGATCCCAGATCACCGCAGACTGTGACTGCAGCCATGAAATTAAAAGACGCCTGCTCCTTGGGAGGAAAGTGATGGCGAACCTAAACAGCATGATAAAAAGTAGAGACATCACCCTGCCAACAAAAGTCCGCATGGTCAAAGCAATGGTATTCCCAGTAATCATGTTTGGCTGCGGGAGCTGGACTATAAGGAAGGCCGAGTGCCAAAGAATAGATTCTTTTGAACTATGGTGCTGGAGAAGACTCTTGAGAGTCCCTTGGACTGCAAGAAGATCAAACCAGTCAATCCTAAAAGAAATCAACCCTGACTGCTCCCTGGAAGGCCAGATAAGGAAACTGAAGCTCAAATACTTTAGCCACCAAATGAGAAGGGAGCACTCACTGGAGAAGACCCTGATGCTGGGAAAGACTGAAGGTCAAAGAAGATGGGGATGGCAAAGAATGAGATGGTTAGACAGTGTTGTTAAGAAATTAGACTGATATTTTGCTTTATGGATTTATATTTGCTGCCAAACACCACATGGACTGTGCACACACATAGGCTCAAAGGACCTGTACAAATCACCTGTTGTGATGTTACACATAGTAGGTGCCTGCACAAAGCCTTACATGTTAATGAGGTTTCAGTTACACAGCATTAGCCTTGTGAAGGAAGCACACATCTCCATTTTGTCAGCAAAGAACAACCTAAGGAAAAACAGCCCCCATTGTTGAACTGTCTGTTGTCACGTATTCTGCATCTCTGCTTTATTTCTGATTGGTATTTCCTGCCAGATGGACCGTTTATGACCAGGGAATGGCTGAGCTTCATCTGCACTTCAAGGAGGCTCCTTGATGCCAAGTTTCACACTTGCCCAGATGCCCTTCTTTGAGTTAGATCTTACGTTACAATATTGCCCAATGTTCTAGGTTGCCACCCCTCACTACACGCATCCAATAGGGTTAGTTTTGGGACAGACTAACAGGTAGGTGGGTCCACAGGCTGGCACAGTTGCCACCCACCCAAAGATCCACCTATAAAAGGTAAGGACCAGTCGCCTGGCCCTTGCTAGCCACCTTCCTCCCCACACCCCATCTGCTTTAAACTCCTCTTTTGTCCAGCTTCCTATACCTAAACCCTTGAATCCACTTGATCTCTTAATCTGCAGTTAAGAGATGGCTGGTTCTAGCTGTGTGTTAAACTCCCCTAGTATTCTAATTTTCTGACCCTCCATTCTTCATTGGAACGGACAAGCTTCAGGACAGATAAGCATCTCCCCCATCACCATACCTGTTAATGCAAAAGTGACTATTTTTAATTCTGTATTTCTTTGGAACTTGATTGAATGTGTGCGTGCATCAGTATTGTTTGTATGTGATTTATATTTTCATAAGTAAAAGACAGTTATCTTAGTAACAACAGCCTCAACTCCTTTTACTGGCAACCCTTGGTGGGAGCTGGACCTTAGTATAGCTGGCAAGCACCCAGATTAAAATTTGCCAGCTGCTGTAGATAAAGCAGTTCGGCTAACAGTGTCATAGATGCAATGAACATGAAATTGAGCAAACTTCAGAGGATGGCGGAAGACAGGAAGGCCTGCCGTGATCTGGTCCATGGGGTTGCGAAGAGTCGGACTTGACTGTGTGACTTAACAACAACAACATATATATACATAATGTATGTATGTGTATATGTATATATAAAATAAAACAGTGGGACAGCTGATGACACAGACTTATTACATATCATGATTTGATCATCAGATGCTGTACATAGGTAATTACTACATATCCATTTGTTAAGCTTTGCCATTCATTTTGCTATATCACTAGTATGTTTTATGTATTTTGCATTCATTTTTTGCTTTATTTTTCATTTCTATTGTGGATTTCATATTTTGTCAACCACCTTAGGTGGGAGGGTCACTCAAAAGGCAAGCTACAAATATTTTATTCTTTATTTAACAATGTGATGACCCAGCAATGACCCAGCGATCCTGAAGAGAACCAGTCTTACAAATACCATCCTCTATTTCCATCCTTGCATAAAAGCCACTGCCAGGAATTCAGTCACCGCCCAACTAATACCAAACTAATACCAAACTAATACCAGAATCAGTATCAGCTAACAAGGAAGATGAGGTAACAAAGGAAATCTTGGAAACTATCAGAGGCTGTTTTCACAAATCTCTCAAAGAAAATCAAACAAATCTTTTATTAATAATAACACAAAGAACACCCCACTTGCTACTTCTCCTTTGCCTCCCTGCCCCCCCCCCCCAGCCAGGCAGAGGGTACAAAACAGGTGTGGTAAAGACTGCTTCTCTTTGAATATCTTCCCTTCACTCTGCTGACTGTTTCTTCTCTTTGGACTGGGATCTGACTCTTTGGATAACCTTCTTGGGGTTGCCCCAGGAGCAGGATTTGATGAGAGAGAGAAGCTTGCTGGGCTTCCGGTTAGCATCTGGATAAGGTGGGGGGGGGAGGAGAGAATGAATACAAGTGTGGATTAAGACAGGAGTGAGATTTGCAAAGAGACTGAGGAATGGACAAATGAAACCCTAGTCAGATCCTAGCCAGAGAGTTTTCTTTCCAAAGTGCTTTTAAGGGGAAAAAAACATCTGACAAGATGGCACTGGTATTTTTTTAATTGTCCTGAAGACATTTCGATCTTTTCTAATGTACTGTTAACAGTGTAAGTGTTTCTGTGCTGGATCAGATTAAAAAACTTGACAAAGGTCCTTTCTGCACTCTCCTTTTAATCCACGTTCACTGCAGTGTCCTCCAAGCAAGTCTGCGCGAAAATCTAATTCAACCTTCTTTTTAATCCAGGTTTTTTCCTTCCATTCTGCACTAAAATCGAGCTCAGCCTTCTTTTTATTCTGTCCCCTCCCCTGCATTACATCACCTCCCTTCAGTGGCCAGCCCGGTTTCAGCCTGCTGTTGCTCCAGGTTATTTGGATGCTGTTTTGCCATGGACTTAAATTGCCTCGATTCAAACACTGAGGAAATCCAGAGTGGCAGGCTGTCAGCTAGCTGCCATTGTCATTCCGGTTCCTGTTTAGTATCCTTCTCTCCCCCCCTCGTTCCCTGTTTGCTTGAGTTATGTTTTGTAGTCCGCGGAACTCGCCAAGGTCGTGCAGCTGGTAGTAGGAGGAAAGCTTCGCTTAGAGTGTTTTGGGTATCTCGCCTGTGAACTGAACCTGTGTTGATATTATTGAACTGTTCCGTTCCCATGCAATGAGCGCGAATTTTATGTTCTATTCCCGCCAGCGGGAAATGGGCTCATTGGTTCTGACCTGGTTCAAATGTCTATATTATGCTTTCCCTGGTCACCTGTAGTTATTCCTAACAATGTCCTGTTCTGGTTAAACCACCGCTTTGAAATAAACCTTGCTTTGTTCTTCAACGTGGAGTTATTTCGAATGCTTGGGATCCAACACAGGCATAAATGTGGAAAGGGCAGGCTGCAATCACACACAGTAAATAATCCACTTTCAATGCACTTTCCAACTGGATTTTGCTAGTTCACACAGTAAAATTTTTGCTACCTAGTTAGAGAGCTCAATTCTCAATGAAACTTTCAGCGTTTTGCTCTTGTCTCCTGATCTCCCCCCCCCCTCCTCCAAGGTAGGGCAGTCAGTTACTTGTTACCTAGACTGTGTGTGTGTGTGTCACAGTGGTTTGGTAGAGAGAGGTGAAAAAGTAATCTACAAGGTCAACGATGTCAGGTTGAAAGAACAACAGAAGGCATGCAAAAGTTGAAAAGCAATGAAAGGGCTGTGTGCTCCCCTCATGACAATTAGCTATCCTTCTAGGTGCAGAATTGCACATTGAATTTAAGAGCTGTATATGTCTACATTATGCACATCTTGTTTTTAAAAACACATAACTCATCTGAAAAGAGAAAATATTTCATAGTTTTTTTCCCAACATTCCCCCAAATTTCCAATTTTTCTGTTGGAAAAACGGGGGTGGGGTGGGGGTGGGGGGGCAAGGAGGCCTTTAAAAAAACGTTTTATTCCCCTGAATTATTCTGTTTCTCTTCCAGATCTTTGCATCTCTAGCTCCCAGCATCCTGGTGAGCAAAGATATCCTGTCTCTGAATACTGAAGTTCCATTTTTGGCAAGTGGCCAGTGATATGCCTCTATAAATTGCCTAATTCTTTTTCAAGCCATCCATTTGGTGGCCATCATATATTTGGGGTATCACACGCCACCTTTTCTGGCATATTGTTCCTTGGCTGGTGTGATTGCTTTCCTTCTTTTGGCAGGAAGCAATGACTAAACCATGTAGCCCTAAGAGATTGGATGGGAAAATTTTGAAACTCAACATTTTGCATTTGAAACATATCTGTTTTTCAAATTTGTATTGAATTTCATTTCAGCTCTCCCTGCATGTGGTCTTTGTGGCCCAATCACGGTCTGTTGTAGGGTGTCACAAAGACAATGGGTTTCCTTTTATAGATGTCAAATAAACTGCTCCGGGCAACTCTTACCTCTTTGCCCAGACCTGCTTCGACTAGAATAACGTTCCTTAGTGGATCGTCTGAAACCATGAGGAAAAGAAACATCAGGCAGCCATTTTTAAAAACCCATTACCTTCCCTCCCCCTTTTATTGTATCTGAACTGCCGTACACTTCACACGAATACAAAGATCCTCAAACTCATGTGTATGTTGTTTTACAGATGTTTAACTGAAAATTGTTTTCCCCTTGTGACACTTGTTATTTGTGTCATGTATAAGGTTTACAAGATTGGCAAGGATTCCCCCCTCCCCCAAAACACACAGCCTTTGTTGTATTTTTATTTTGCACTAAGGACTGATTAAAGTCAGAACCAATTCAGAAGTGGGACAGCATCTTGCATTTAACGATGGCTTGCCAGTGTAAACGATAGCTCTGGGCAGAATCTTCCTCCCCTCTCCCCCATAACATTTTGGCATACTAACTTGCATTGTGATCACATCCCGTGCTTTCTCGTCTATCCTTGCCAGCAGCAGCCAGCCAACATGCAGTGGGAGTGGATGATCACACTGCTGTGTCACAGCGCATGAAAATATGCCTAAACATTACATAGGCTAGTAGGGAGAACACCACAGGTGGGGCAACTGGATTTGACTGCGGCCCCATCTCGAGAGCAGTGTGTCGGTCCATTTCACATGTGAAAAGACTATAAATCTACCTCCTTAGCCCTGGATAGGAGAGTGAGGGGTGAGGAGGTGGGATTAGCACCGTGCTTGCTAAACTGAGCATTCAGAAAGAAATTAATAGATGGAGGAGACACCATCAGGCTGCACCACTAAATCAGTTTTTGCAGATAACTGGTAGGCATAAGGGCTGTGGTTCACTGCTAGAGCATTGCCTTCACACGTAGAGCATTGTGGGTTCAATCCCGGGCATCTAGACTTAAAAGGATTACATGGCAGGTGATGTGAGACTCTGGAGAGTCGACATCACTGACCTTGATAAACCAAGGGGCTGACTGTTCAGTAGAAGGCAGCTTCATGTGCTGGGCAGTCCTTCTTGGAAACCTCCAAGGCAGGAGCTTGCAGAGTCTCCCCGCCACCATATCTCTCCCACCTCACCCACAGACCTGCACTTCCTAGTACCTCCTAGTGAGGCGACTGCTCTCACGCCTCACTTTCTCCCCAGCCTGACTCCTGTGGGAGGGGTTTCTCTCTGCCAGCTCCTCCTCCCAGGCCGGTGGGGGTGGAGGATGGACAAACCCAGCTTCCTGTGCCGCTCTGGGAGACGGGGTTGGATCCTGGGCTTTGGCCAGGCTCATGGGAGACTTGGCCATGCTGGTTTTTCTGTTTTCTTCATCTTCCGCAAGGCCTTTGTTGAAGGTTAGCGCACTCCAGGCAGTCGTGCTCTTAACTGGGCGTTTAGGAGATGGCGCCTGGGGGGGGAAGAATAGATCATTGGACAGTCAGCATGGTGGGATGCTAAGAAAGCAGATTTCTGTTCCCCCCTCCTCTCCCTTAATCCCTCAATCTGAGGTTAGTCAGCTGGAGGTCTGGGGTCCCCAATGCACCCCCTGAGCCCAAGGCACTGAGTTATACCTCAGTTGCTTTTTTCCAACCTGAGATTCAGCAAAGGGTTCTTTAACACTTTATCTCCTGTGTGGATAGCAACAAATTGTTCGGTCCAAGGCCTCTCCTGGCCTTGTCTCCTTTCCCAGTCCTGAGACCCAGCAAGGGGCCCTGTAATGCTTTGTCCTCCAGTGAAGACAGCCACAGACATTCTGTCCACGGCCTCTCCTGGCCTCAGCCACTTTCCCCCATCCTGAGTCTCTCCTAAGGGCCCTTTGAACACTTTCTTCCCCAGTATGGACAGCAACAGAGGCTCTGTCCAAGCCCTCCCCTGATGCACATCTGATGCTGAATTGTGCTCTCAAGGCCAGGGTCACCAGCTAATGTGGGTGCACAAACTGCATAAAGCAGGGGTGGCCAAACTTGCTTAAAATAAGAGCCACACAGAATGAACATCAGATGTTTGAGAGTCGCATGACATGAACAAATATTACATGTTTTTTCTGGGAAATATGCTAATTTGCTTTTTATTGACATTAAATGAGACTGCCAAAAATAAAAACAAAAGCGGTAAAAGAAGATATTGATAATGATATTTATCTGTCCAATGATATTTGTTTGCTAATGATATTTAGCTTCCCCAGCTGCCCTGCCGGGAGCCGCACAATAGGTGTAAAAGAGCCGCATGCGGCTCCCAAGCCACAGTTTGGCAACCCCTGGCATAAAGGATGAAAATAGGAATTATTTTTCAAGCAAGACTTTTTTGGAAGGTGCACTTGAACTCTGTTGTAAGAGTTACTATGAGTATTGGGAAGGCCCTCTCAAGATGTTATTACTCGCCTGGTGGCCAATGTGTTCCTGCAGCGGTTAAAGTATTTAATGCTAAAGTCTCTGGGCAGATGTTATATGCTGCCAGGATTTGGATCAGAGCAGTAACAGGAAACATCGATAGACCACTATCAGGATTCCTATATAATATTTTGGGAATCCCTCGATGTGTGTCTGGAGAAGCTCTGAGAGCCGAAGTTGGGGAGGTGTCCTTTGAAGCAAAGGCCTGGAGCAGAGCATTCAGTCTGAACATTTTTTTTAATTTATTATTTGCATTTATAGCCCGCCCATCCCGCAGGCGGGCTCAGGGCGGGTAACATCATAAAACCTACAATAAATACAATTACATTAAACATTTTAACCATTTAAAATTAATAAACATTAAAGCACAGTCACACTTCTAACAAATTAGCTGGCTGTGGGGGTTCCCTGGCATATTATTTGGGCTGATAATTGGATGGGTGACAACCACCTCAGGGAGGCCATACAGAGATGTCCGCTTCCTCAACTGAAGGCCTGGTGGAGCAGCTCCATCTTACAGGCCCTGTGGAATTGAAGAAGATCCTGCAGGGCCCTAACCTTGACTGGGAGCATGTTCCACCAGGCAGGGGCCAGGGCAGAAAAGGCCATGGCCCAGGTTGAGGCAAGACGGACATCCTTTGGGCCGGGGACAACCAGGAGATATTGATCCATAGAGTGTAGCGCTCTTCGGGGCATATATGGGAAGAGGCGGTCCCTCAGATATGAAGGTCCCAGGCCGTGTAAGCGAATCCGGAAGTCAACTGAAAACCAATGCAGTTGGCGGAGCACCTGCTGGATATGAGCCCACATAGACGTCGATGTCAGCAGGTGTGCTGCCGCATTTTGCACCAGCTACAGTTTCTGGGTCAGCCTCAAGGGTAAGCCTACATAGAGCGAGTTACGGTAATCAAGCCTGGAAGTGACCATTGCAATTAGGACCCTAAAATCAAATCCAGAATCAAGCCTCCTTGGACTAGTCAAGCTTGACCGTCACATAAGTGACTGGGAGTGATTACTGGATCATAAATTATCACATTTGGGCATTGCCCATGATGTGACGGAAACAATGAGAAGAGAAGAATTGATCCAGCTCATTAGAAGACGTGGGAGGGACTTTGAGGATATGTTGATTGGAGCTCACAGAGTGTGTTCATCTTTCTCAGTGGGCCTTCTCCCTCTGACAGAAATGCCGAGCTCTCTCTCTGAGCTAATTCTTCCTGAGTATAGAAGAGCATTCATGCTTGCACGCCTGCATGCCCTACCTTCAGTGATGATGGTAGAAAGATTCAATGGAACTCCATATTCAAATAGACTCTGCAATTGTGGCAATAACAGAATCGATTCTGTAGATCATATTCTTCTTGACTGCCCACAAATTTTCAGATCTAAGAGCTGAATTGATCTCTCCATTAGGTAATCAGGGCTTTATCTCTTCAGAAGCTAAATCACCGTGGCTACTCAGAGATAAACCAACCTCTTTGTGTGTGGCGAAGTTTCCAGCAGCCGTCGTTAAGCTACGTGATAACGCTTGTAGTAATTTTTAGGCTCTCCTTTTGTGTGCTGAGAGTCTCCTGCTTATGACTCTGGTTGTGAAAACGGTAATCAAGAAGTAAGGGAATAAAGGATGAAATCCGACAAGCCTCTCTGTGGACTGGGATGCTTAAACAGCCCACGACACAGACAAAGACCTTTTCCACACACTTGACTTACTCCTGATTTTCTTGGCGGTTGATCTGCAAGCATTGAAATTGGTTTGGCACAGTTCTTCTGCATGTCTGCCCTCTCCGTGCATTTTCACAGTTATGGAGTCAGTTTATTTTCTTCTGCACTTGCCTTAAACAATGTCGGGAGCTGGGCCGTGAACGGCGTGGGATGCTCCATTAGAGCTTGGACTGACTAAGGCGAGGGCACCAACTCAAGCAGCATAGTCAAGGTCCGGTCCAAGGTCATGTACCAAGTCAAGGAGCTGCCAGGAGCCTGTTCTGAAGGTCTGGGAGTCCAAGAGTTATCCACAAGCAGGTTCAGGTGTGAGACAAAGGTCGGGTCAAGGAACAGTCTAAAGAGTCACCGGAATAAGGTGGGATTTGATGCAGTGGTCACAGTGTTAGAGGGATTTCAACTTGTTGCTTCCACACCTAACCCATCTCCTGCTTCCTCATTTATGCCTGATTCACAGCTGGGCTGTGTTAGGCTTGTGTGTGGGAAATCTTCATGGCTTGTTAGCCCCAGTTGTCTCCGAGATGCTAGGCGTGCACTTTGCCTGCTCTTTAGTGGTTTGTACTGAGCCCCATCCCTGGAGCTTTGCAGCTCCAGGGATGGGGTGGGTGTGAGGTGGCCTGTGGGGTCTTATCTGATCCCAGATCCTGGGCTTGGGCTGCTGTGGTGCTGCTTTCAGGTGGCAGCTCCTCCATTGGTCAGGTGATGGGGACCTCGGGGCCCTGGCTGTCAGTGGCCAGTTGTGAGCCAGGGCCTGCTTCTGCTGCCTCCTTGCCCCCTGCGGCACTCCCAACATTGTCGTGTGACTGGCTATCTCTGGCTGTGAGGATTTTCAAGGGACGGTGCTGTCATCATCGGTGCTGTCACACCACCCCTTCATTTTTATTTTAAAAAATGGCCCTAAAATATTGATATAGTGTTATAATGGTACGTTTTAGTAGGTTCTCTGAACTCCCAGCTTTCTTTTTTTTTTTTATAGTGAGTCTTTAGCTGCTTCCCTCACATTGATATAAGGGAAAAGACTTACTGGGGATTTACTTTTTTAAATGAGAACTGGGAATTCATAGAATCATAGAATAGAATAATAGAATCACAGAGTTGGAAGGGGCCATACAGGCCATCTAGTCCAACCCCCTGCCCAATGCAGGATCAGCCTAGAGCGTCCCTGACAAGTGTTTGTCCAGCCGCTGCTTCAAGGCTGCCAGGGGGGTGGGGGGGGGAGCTCATCACCTCTCTAGGCAGCTGATTCCACTGTGGCACAACTCTTACTGTAAAAAAGTTTTCTTAAGAGCCAGCCGGTACCTTCCCGCCCTTAATTTAAACCCATTATGGCGAGTCCTGTCCTCTGCTGCCAACAGGAACAGCTCCCTGCCCTCCTCTAAGTGACGGCCCTTCAAATACTTAAAGAGAGAAAACCTGTCCCCCCTCACCCCCCTCTTCTCCAGACTCAACATTCAGAGAATCTGCTTAAACTCTCATTACAACGCTATATTGATATATCAATAGTTTAGGGTTTAAAAAAAATAAAACTAAAAACTGAACCCACACGTCTTCAGGGGGGAGGGAGTGGTCTCAAGATGACAACAGCCCAATTATTGAAAAGTGGGTGGGACAAAGAAGACCGACAGAAACATTATGCACAAAGAAAAAGTTGGTTTCTAGAAAAAGATCAGGGTAAATGTGGTTTCAAAAGAACTGGAAAAAACCCAGGGAATAACCAAAAGCCCCTCCAACAACAGAGTGAAAACTAAAGGCACAAGAATGTGTGCAGAAATCAGGGATTAAACTGAAGCACTAAGGAGCCAGAACCAAAGGGGGAAAAATCCATGTGGAAAAGCCGTGTGTGGCCGCTTTGATGCTGCAAGCCTGCTCTCCTGGGGACACTCAGCGTAGACCATGGCAGCAGGCAGGGGTCATTTAGTAGAATAAGAGGTGCAACAACTCATTAGCATAACTTATTTGCATATACCACATGCCCTGACATCACCGGAAGTGTGTCAGAAGGCAACCCACATCGCTCAGGTTCCACCCCAAAAATCTCCAGGTATTTCCCAACTCAGAGCTGGCGAGCCAGCTTTACACTTTTTGACTAAAGACACTTTAGGTTTCCTTTGCTCTTGCAGGGAAGCTACCCTACAACCATGAAAATGCAGATCAAGTTAGTATGCTTTTGCTTTTTCTGCAATAAATCAGGAAAACAATCAAAAGATTATTTTGGCAACAACATGCCTGGGAGAGATATTAATTAAAAGTGTAATGTTTATAGCAGTCTTGAGGAGCATGCGTTCTATTGCACATTCACACACATTAAGACCAGACCAGACAAGATATAATCCCAAACAGACATCACACCAGCAGCCATGTACACAATGCTGCCCATGTTTGCCATCTACCATAAACACATCAAGGCAGGCTATAGCAAAGATAGTCTACAGTAAGATCAGGCCATGACATTTACCATGGCCAAAGCATGACACAGCCAGTCTCTCCCCAGCAAAAACCTGGCAACTTTCCACAGCACATCACCATATGTGCCCACTCCTGGGCTTGTTACTCCTGGAATGCTGTTCCTGCGCATTCCCCCTCAAAATGACCCCTGGCAGCAGGACTCATGATGGGCATTGACTCACCAGTTGCCTCCAGTGGTAGTGCTGGAGAAAGCAAATGGTGAGCTGATGCCAAGCATTGTTGCTGGGCCAAGTGACTCCTGCAGCCGTGCTGGGGTTGTTTGGCTTTGGTACAGTTCGCTTCTGACCACTATCTGTTAACTTTCCCGATAAGTTAAATAGCCAGTCTGTCCCTGCTTAATAAGTCCTTTGCATTTTGAAGGAGAATAATGTATTTTTACATTTTGATTACATTAAAAACAACAACTGTGTGAGTAGAAAATTAGAGTGGTAGGGATACAAGCAACAACTTTCCTCCTGATACGTTAGTTGTTAAGGATTTTTTCCTTGAAAGATGGGGCGCATTCGGAAACAGTATTTCCTGTCTAATGTCAGAGGTCGTATCATCTAGAGTGCTATTTTTGTCACCGGCGTAAAGTTCATGGGGGCTGCGGGGCGCCAGTCCCACCCCCCGAAATTTCCCAGAATGTGCTAAGCCTCCCCCGGGGGCAACCGGTTCCTTCAGCCAGCCTTACTCCCAGCTCCCCCACCTTTGAAAGCGGAGGATTTCCCTAATTCCCTTCCGCTTTCAAAGACTGAGTTCACCGGGTGGGGGACTGGGAGGGAGGGAAGTCAGGGCGGGGGCTTGCTTCCAGATAAGCTCCACCCCCAGCTCCTCCCAGCAGCCCTCACTGTTCTGGAAAGTAGCTGGAGGGAGAGCTGCATGTGGAGACTGGCTGCTTTCCCGCCTGCCCACCTGCACACACAGAGAAAGGTTAGTAAACTGTGCCTGGTTCTTAAGTGCCACTGGTTAAGGGGGGCTTCTCCTCCATATCCCCAGCAGGAGCACCTTGAGAGCCATGCTGGCCCTTCGCTGGCCTCCTCTGCAGGCCCAGAAAGAGCCCAGCCACAGGGCTCCAAAAGAGGCCTGGCCGCCCACCCCTCGCCCTCCCAGGCCAGTGCACAGCCGCGGGGCCCGGAGAGAGGCCTGGCCGCCCAGCCTCGCCCTCCTGGGCCAGTGCACAGCCGAGGGGCCTGGAGGGAGGCCTAGATGACCACCCCACGCCTTCCTCGCCCCATGCCAAGCTGCGGGGACAGTGGAAAAGCCTGGCCGCCCGTCCCGCACCTTCCTCACCCTGCACCAAGCTGCGGGGACTGGGGGAAGGTCTCCAGAGCCCCCTCCTTCTTTTGTTCTTTCTCTCTCTCTGCTCCGTTCTCTCTCCACTGCTGC
>NW_015167057.1:487031-488235 GCF_001447785.1 Gekko japonicus | reverse complement strand
TTGTGTGCAACATGCACACGCATTGATTGGTTTATTAATTTATTCAGTTTATAGACTGCCCTCCCCTTGAGGGCTCAGGGTGGTAGGTGTACTCACAACCAATGTTCCCTCTAAGCTGTGGAGTCCTGTGAGCAGAAATTCTACTTTGTGAGCGAGTGGCATTAAAGTTGTGAGCAGATAGTTTGGCTGCTGCATAAAATTAGTTTGCTCTGGAGCCATCTTTCCTGAGCTAAGACAAAAATGTGTGAGCTGGAGGCTAAAAAACGGTGAGCTAGCTCACACTAACTCAGCTTAGAGGGAACACTGCTCACAACTATCCTGCAAGGTAGGTTAGGCAGAGAGAGACTGACTGGCCCTAGGATGCCCAGCAAGCTTCATGGCAAAATGAGGACTTGAACGATTCTCCCCACTCTAGAATCTGTGTTGTCTGGAGAGATGGATAGATAGCATTAATTTTGATCAAAACTAATGGATTTTCATCAAGGGCTATAATGAAACTGCTGCAGATTATAGTGTGCGACAAGCAAATTTTAATGTAAAAACTACATTTAAATGTGGAATGTTTCCCCACCCTCCTATATGAGCATCCCCCTACACACCCAATGCAGTATAGCAAATTCCTAGATTATTCATTGCCTATAGAGGAAATTAATTTTGATGGGCGGTAGTGTGTGTGTGTGTATACATACATACATACATGCATGCATACATGCATACATACACATGTGCCTGAAATTGAAACATTAAAAAGACTTAAATTTCATCATCACAACAAGATTTTGAAAAATGCTTTGTGATTTGTGTATGTTTGAGAGAGAAAATCAGATATTGTATTACTTGTTCTCATAATTAATAAAAAAGAAATTATCAATTTCAAATTTTGTGTTTTTCATTCTTCTTAAAATGCATTTATGTTTAAAAATTGGTGGGCGCACCGGGGGGGGGGCACCAGAAGGTACACTTGCCTAGCGTACAAAAAAAACTGGGACCGGCCCTGGCTAGGCCCAGCAAGACTGCGGTGTCAGGGGAACTCGTGGGCCTGCCTGGCATGCAGGGGGGGTGGGGGCGGAGGCCGGGGAGGGAGACCTGGTGTAGGAGGGGAACAGCGGTGGGTCATGGCTGCAAGTTCTGGACTCTTGGTCTTTGCAAAGGCAGTTACGACAATGCCGTTTCTCTCTGCACGCCCAAACCCCTGCAAATTCCT
>NW_015167057.1:455128-485449 GCF_001447785.1 Gekko japonicus | reverse complement strand
TGATCTGTTCAGTGGAGAACAAGGCAAAAGTCTGCATCAACTACTGCCGGAATTAGCCAAGCTTCTCAGAATAGGCCTTACCATACCTGTTTCCTCCTGCAGCTCAGAAAGGTCATTCTCATGCCTTCGTAGAATAAAGACCTTTCTATGGTCAAGCATGGGGCAGGCGAGGCTCAATCATGTGGCTCTTCTTCATGGACATAAAGAGATCTCTCAGAAGATTGATCTTGATGTTATAGCGAAGGAATTCATTGAAAGAACATCAATGAGAAGAAACACATTCAGTGTCATTTAGGTACTGAGCTTTCTGAATTGTTGCATCAACAAGTGGGTTGTACTTAGATGAGGCAATTGTATTTTATTGTAATTTTTTAAAAATGAAAAGAAACAGTTTGCATTGTTAATTAAAAGTTAAAGTTGTATTTCAGCTGTCTGAAGGTCATTTATTGAAGCCAAATGTTTTGCAAGTTGAACATAAAGAGCAGAAATTAACAATGCACAGGAATGCAGTAATTTCCGATAAATTTAATTATGTGATTTTTATTAATAATTTATTTTGAATGTCTGCATTTTAAGGTGGCATTTCTAAGCAGTGTGCTAAGAAAGCAACTGTTCCTGGGGTTAGCCCAGCCCAGGGACATTGCTAGGGCGGTTCCCAGGCCTCCCTAAATTTCTGGGGAGCCCATCCCTAAATCCCACATGGGTCCACCTCCATAGATAGTGACCATGGCCTGTGATGTCACTAGCTCCTCCCTATGACGTCATTGGGTCTCAGTTCTTTTAATGACTTTGCAATGCCTCTGACCCAGACCCAGACCCCAAAGTCTACGCCCTTGATTTTTGTGTGTAGTACAGTCATCCAAAGCCAGTCTGGTATGGTGCCTCAGAAGTCCAAATTTCCTTGGGTAAGATATCCTATCCAGGGCTGGCCCAAGGTTTTTTTGGCACCCTAGTGAAAGCCCTATCCAGGTCATTAGCATAACTTATTAGCATAACTTATTTGCATATGCCACACACCCCTGACATCACCGGAAGTGTGTCAGAAGGCAACACCCATGAGCAGGGGAGCACTAATCTAGTATATTTCTCCTTACCCTTCCTCCAATGATCTTGGAGCAGCATACATGGTTCTCCTGTCCTTTTAAAAAATCTCCACAACACCTCTGTAAGGTAGGTGAGGCTGAGAGAGAGTGACTGGTCAAAGATCACCCACCTTCATGGCCGGGTCTTCCAGATCCTAGGTCAACACTCCGACCATTATACCACACTGGCCCCTTGATGTTGCTCAGGTTGGGGAGGAGAGGAAATTAGATCCTTTTGCCTGTATCCTGGTTTGCGTGGGAGTGAAAGCATGGAGCCTGTTCTGCTTATAGTTTAGGTCTTGCTCAATTGCAAACATAGACTCTTTCAGAAAATAATTGTCAACCAACAACCAAGCTTGTTACACAAGCACCCTCACCCCATTCTCCCCAATTCCTGTTCTGCTCCCTACCCGTTCTCCTAGATGGCTGTCCTTCATAGAGGACTCACTTTAGGTCTTGGAGGTGGAGTATTCCTGATGCGGCTGGTCTCAATGGCCTCCTCCTTCATTGCAGACATTAGATCTGAGGACGGCCACAATAATTGGATGATCCTGATCCAGGAATCAAAGAGGTAGTCTCGCCTGTGCGATTCGGGGCACAGCTGGAGATAGAAGGTGCGGCCGCTCGCCAGTTTGAATCTCAGCTGTTGCTTGTCTGCATCGTGGACTGAGACCTTCAACAAGCGCAAAGGGAACAACCTGCCAGGGCATGAGGTTGGCGTTCAGACACATGTAAGACTTTCAGCTTCCAGTTAGTACTCTATGCTGTTAGATGGATTTGAAGTGGTAACATTTTTTTAAAAATCCCTGTTTCTGTTACCAGTTCAAGTGAATCTGCTCTTTTGTTCAGTAGCGAAGGTAGATTATCATGAGGGCCAATGCGCCCCTCTACGCTGTGGAGTCCTGTGAGCAAAAATTCTACTTTGTGAGCGACTGGCATTAAAGTTGTGAGTGAGTGATTTGGCTGCTGCATGAATTAGCTTGCTCTGGAGCCCTCCTTCCTGAGCGAAGACAAGAATGTGTGAGCCGGAGGCTAAAAAACGGTGAGCTAGTGCACACTGACTCAGCTTAGAGGGTACACTGATGCGGACCAGTAGCTTGCCATTTTTTTTAAAAAAAAAAATCTTGTTCACATGTTTAATGTGAAATTTTAAGGAGAATTTGGTAGTCCTGCAGAAATTGCGCTAGGATGCAAATACCAGGTTTTATACAGCAAGCCTTGCTGGAGGATTCCTCCGCTGCTGAAGAGTCTGAATTGGACCTCAGGGCTTATGATATATGCATTGATTCCCCTTTTTCCCCTCCTCAGTGAGGACACAAAGTGTCTTTAAACATTATCCCGCCCCGCTCCTTTTTCTTACCACAACAACCCTCTGATGTAGGTTCTGCTCAGAGACTGTGACTGGCCCAAAGCGACACAGTGAGTTTTCATGGCAAAGCAGAGACTCTCCACCGGGAAGTCAAACCCAGATTTTTCAGATCCTAACCCCACACTGATCACGGTGATTTGTCGGCTCAAGCAGGAGTGTCAGAAAAGCAAACCTCCGTATCTCTTGGTTTCACAGAAGTGGAGGGAGGAGGCCCGTGGCCAGGAATTTTTGTTGTTGTTCAGGGGGCATTTAACTTTTTAAGGGGGCAATTAGAGTTAATTAAATTAACCTGAACACCTGTCTATAAAGGGGGAGGCTCCGAGCCTGTTTCGAGAGACAGGGCAGCGAGCTCGTCAGTTCCTAACAAAAAACAGCTCAGGGGGCATTTAATTGCCTTCAGAAGACATTTAAATGCCTTTTGAGTTCCCTCCCCCAGGACAAGAAAGCTTAGAAGGGCACGCACGAGTGGCACCTTCAGTACGTCTCCAACAATCCCCCTTTCTGCTAGGCCAGTCCTGCTGCTGTAGACCACCGAGGTCATGGTGAGACTGGCAAAAGCATTCCCATGAGCCTTTGGGAAGCATGCCTGTATTGAAGCTGCCACTCTTGAGTGCCCCTTCTAAGCTTTCTTGCCCTGTGGAAGGGAACGAAGAAGAAGAAGAGGAGGAGGAGGAGTCTCTGAGTGGCTTACAAACTCCTTTCCCTTCCCCTCCCCACAACAGACACAACAGCCCCACAACAGACACAACAGACACCCTGGGTAGGCAGGGCTAAGAGCTCTGAGAGAACTGTCCTTGAGAGAACAGCTCTTTTTTTAAAAAAATAAACTTCTATTAATTTTTAACATTGTAACAAACAAGCAAAGAAAAATGGCTTGCCCAAGGTCATCCAGCCAGGTGCAAGTGGAGGAGTGGGGAATCAAACCCGGTTCTCCCAGATTAGAGTCCACGCACTTAACCACTACACCAAACTGGCTCTCCATTTAAATGCCTTCTGAGCTGTTTCCCCCCCCAGGTCCCATGATGCCCCCCCCAATTCCACAGTGGGAGAGAGAGGGAAACCTGAGGGCAAACCGTGGCGTCTCACCAGGGGTCTCTCCTCAAAAATAAGGTTTCTGGCACGGCTGTTTGTGGGGCTGGGCTTTTAATTAAGGGGCAGATCCTCCCCCCAAATGTTCCACTGTAGCTACAGGCCTGGGAGGGAGAAGCTTGCTTTCACCTTCAAATCTGTCCTGCTGGAAGGGACCCTGAGGCTCGGAAGAAACATAACTGCTCAGCCAGATGATATGTGTGATATGAGTTGGGACAGGTCTTCAGAGAACTTAAGTTCCTAATGACTGCAGGGTCAGATTCAGCTTGCAAAAGTGGTGCAGAAGAGAAGAGGGGCTTCAGCCTTTCCTCCTGTGCCGTTTTCCCTGGATGGGGGGCTCTTGTTTGCCACTGTTTGTGGACCCCCAGCCTATCTCACATCACATGTCTTGTCTAGTTGATCCCCAAGGATGCCTTTAGAGGCTGATATGAAACACAGTGCTTGGTAAACATGATGCTTCTTAATTTCTATAAGGAGACAGAATGTCCCTCTGTTCTTCTTTTCAGCCACAGGTTTGATGACCACCACTAAAACCTAATAGCGGTAACGCAGTGATGGTGGCATCATTCCAGGACTGGGACTGAGGAACTTCCCATAGGTCCTGGTTCCCTTCCTTCCCGTGGTGCACCCTTCTGAGGGTGCAGTCTTGAACGTGCTGTGGAAACAGGCTGAAAGACTCACCTGCTTAACTCAAATTTCACTTTGCGTTGAGGAGAGACCTTGGTGTCAGGCCGTAGGGTAGGTTCTTCAGACAGGAAAATGGGCCGTGCCACTAGCAAGACATCGGGGATCAGGAGGACAGGGCTGGTAAAGCTGATACCAACCGTCACAATTTGCTCCTCGTTGGTGATCTCGACCGGACCTCCGTGCTTGTTGATCTGAGGGGCAGGGAAGAGGAAATGCACAGTTGACCAGTTTTTCAACATGGGGAATGTCTAACCCCTCAGGTGCTCCTTATTGATCTCTGTGTGTGTGTGGGGGGGTACAGTTTTTCATACGTAAAGGGAGCAGTCTTCAATAGGATTGTGAACGATTTGCAGAAATAAACACTCACAACTTAGGGAGAAGACAGATGTAATATAGAAGTCACAGGTTTGCGGTTTACGTGACCAATACGCATACAAATCCTTGAATACTAGCTAACTGTCCCTTCTGTCCTTTCCCCCGTGCTTCAGACAGACAGCCCTTCCTTGCCGTTCCCAGTCCAAGGATTTTGTTTGGCCTGTGTACCAAAGCTGCCGCTCACCCTCCTCACTGCCCCGCAGCGAGTTGGGGCTGTGGAAGGTGAGCCTGCTGACCGCTCTGCTCGCCTCCACCCACAGGGGAGGGAAGGAGGAAGAGGGCCCACATCCTCCCCTCACGGAAGGGAGGGAGGGAGGGAGGAGGAGGAGAGATTGGATTTATATCAAGAACTACAAGGGTAAGAAAGAAGTCCAATAAAGGGTCAATATTAAAAACTAAGTTAAAACTTATAATATACAGAAATGCATGTATTTATTAGAAAGACCGTTAAAAACCGTTGTACCACCTGGAGTCTATCGTGTCGCTCTGGGACCACTTTGCAATGTGTGACCCCCTCTGTTATTTGTGACCTCTAGAGCACTTGTATTTTATAGGAATGATCGTTTTATTGCTTGTTTTATTCTGTTTTTACCTGTGGAATTTTGGCACGTGTGCCCATCTGTTAGCCGCCCTGAGCCCATCTGGGGAGGGTGGGGTATACATTCAACAATGAATAAATAAATAAACAAAACATATAAGGGCCCAATGAAAGTCTCGTAAACAAGTAAAGGTGGCCTAAACACAAGGGCCAATACACATGACCTGACGCGTTTCTGCCCTCTTGGGGCCTTCCTTAGAGGTCAAACAATATAGAGGTATGTGTAACTTTAATACATATTACAATAAGATAACCAAGTGAATATTGGACCAAGAAAAGGAAGGTTAAGCAGCAAAATCTAAAGACACAAGACAAAGATGTTTTTGAGGCCTCAAAAGATGGAAGTCATGTGTCTGGTGCCAAATGCACAGTTGCTGAATTAGAACATCTTCCAATTGAGGTCCAAAAAGCACCTATGTGGCTATCTAAGTCAGAGGTAGGGTGTCCTCAAGCAAACAGCACCCCACCCTTCACTCAGAGTGGCTTACAATCTCCTTCCTTTCGTCTCCCCACAACAGACATCCTGTGAGGTAGGTGGGACTGAGAGGTTTGAGAGAACTTGTGACTGATCCAAGGACACCCAGCTGGCTGCATACATACATACATACATACATACATACATACATACATACATACATACATACATACATACATACATACATACATACATACATACATACATACATACATACATACATACATACATACATACATACACACACACACGTTCAACTTATATACCGCTTCTTCCCGAGGGCTCGGAGCGGTTTACAGAGACCTTTAAATCACCTAACTAGGGCCACAGTGCAAGGAGAGAGGTGAGTGCCTACCAGGCACCTAAGCAGCAGTGATCTTCCTTATGTTGTTCTTTCCGTGGCGGGTTCTTTCTATTTCTAGGTGACGGTGTCTCGGCGAAGGTCTTTCTTTTTTTCACAGCGACTCCTTCTGGAGTGGTCCTCACGGCGCACGGCTGTGCGACGGCTGTAGCAGCTGGTCTCCGTCCTATTGGCTCCGACTGCACTACGTAGTCACGTCGCCGCGTCTCCTGGACCAATCTTCGCCCGGGTTGCTCGCTGCTTGCCGCCGGACCGCCGCCATGTTTGTTGAGTTGCCGCTAGTCGTCCGCCGCCACCGCTCAGCCGCTGCCGCACTCCAATTCGTTGGAGGAAGGTCCCCCCCGCTCCTAGGAGTGGGCACCCATTTATCTACTTGCCTAAGGGCTTTCGAATCGCTGGGTGGGCGAGAGCTGGGACAGGGACCGGGAGCTCACCCCGGCCGCGGTAGGACTCAAACAGCCTTATGGCTGTTCGGCGATAGATTACTGCAGGCTTTTTACAGCCTGCGCCACCGCTGTAGTGGGGAATCAAACCCAGTTCTCCCGGATTAGAGTCTGCGCTCCTAACCACGACACCAAACTGGCAAGTGTCCAGCAGGATCCCTGTGCTGTGGGCTGGCCAGGGTCTGTGTGTGTGTCTCAGTGACAGGGGTGGTTGGCAGCACTCCACCTGTGGTGCCCTCAGCGATCACTTGTTTCTTCATCAATAGCAGGCTGTGTTTAGCTCTTAGTTCACTTGCTTGTTGCCTTATGAATTTCAAAACGTAGGATCTTCAAGATAAAAGTGGGAAACTGCTCAAGGGACTGGAGGTTTCTCGGGGTCATGGCGAGCGGCAGGTCAACCTAGCCAGCTCCTGCAGGAAAGACTGACTTTGCCAGGGTATGACCCCTGGAGAGAAAAGGTGCGTTTAGGCAGAGTGCAATGAGAATGCGTTCTGGTCAGCTCCACCCTTGCTTCAAATGTTATTTGTTCCTAATCCACAAGTTGCTTGCACTCCTAACCCTGCTTATTTGGAACAGCCTGTCCAAATCAGTGTCAATTTGGCCAGGTTTAAGTTGTTTGCTTCCTTTCACGAGCAGTTACCAGAAGGGGTTTTTAAAAGATGTCGTGGCATTTGCCTGGCACTGTCATCCTGGCCCACATCATGGCTGAGTAACCCAGATACCGTTTCATGAGCAGCAGCCAAATAGGTCAGGTTCAGTATGGGGGGATTAGAATGCAGGTCCCCCCACCACCACCACACTGGTCTTCTATTCATGTGCTGCAGACAAAAGAAAATGGGATGTGCACACACACACTGGAATAATCTCACCCAATTTGAATTAACTCTAATCAGCACCCAGCACTCCAAAGCAGATTTGCATTAACTTTTAAAAATAACATTGTTTGTTTATGTAGAATATTTCTATGCTGCCTCTTCAGAGTCTATCTTGAGGCACTTTACAATTAAAACACCAGCCATTAAAAGCACAAGCCATTGAGTGAAACGATCCATCAAATGAAGCAAACCATTAAAAAGCTGATAAGATGACAACACTAGTTAAAAGCCTCAATAAAAGGTGTGTTTTAGCTTGGCACCTAAAAGAAAGTGAAAATAGGTGCCTGCCAAGCCTCAGGGGGGTGGGTGTTCCAAAGGTGTGGGGCCACCACATAAAAGTCCTGTCTCTAGTCATCATCTGCAGGGGCACGGAGAGCAGACAAGCAGGGACTGAGAGGCAGATCTGAACCGGTGGACAGAATAGTATGGGTGGAGACGGTCCTTCAGATCCTGGCCCCAAGCCTTTTGTGGCCTGTAGGTAAGAACCAGCACTTTGATTCGTGCCTGGGAACAGGTGGGTATCCAGTGCAGATCTTTCCTCTCAGGGGTGACACCATCCCTGTAACCAATCCCTTGACAGTAGCTTGGCTGTCGCATATTAGACCAACAGAAATTTCTGGACCGTTTTCAAAGGCAACCCCATGCGGAGGGTATTATAGTAATCTAAAATGGATGTGATGAGAGCATGGATCACTGTGGCCAGATCGTGCTTGTCGACGCATGCTCACAGCTGGTGAACTATTTTATATAATTTTGTTTATTTTTCAGATTTATATTCCGCCCTCCCCACGGACAGCCTCGGGGCTGATCACAACAAATAATTAGGCTATTCACAGGAAACATAATAATAGTTAGTTGAAACACATTAAAACAAAGAATTTAAAAAGAGATTTTTACCCGCCCCCCCCGGGGGGACTTGGCAAGCCTACTCATGCTACATGCCACGGAGGAAACTTGAGCCTCCAGCTGTAGGCTACAATCCAGCAGCATCCCCCCCAACTACAAACCTGTTCCTTCAGGGGGACTGCAACCCCTTCCAGGACAGGCTGGCTCTGCAGTCCCTGAGCGGCTTGTCCATTGACCAACAGCACCTCAGTCTCGTCTGGATTGAGCTTCAGTTTATTGGCCCTCATCTGTCCCGTTACCTTTTCCAGACACCTATTTAGGACTTCCACCTGGCTTAGCTGTTAAGTAGAGCAGGATATTGCTCATATTGGTGGACCTCACTGCAGATTTCAGGAAGACCTATCCCAGCAGTTTCATGTAGATGTTAAATAGCATGGGGGATAAGATGGAACACACTGGGACACCCGTCGCAGCACTGCCATGGGGCCAAACAGCAGTTCCCCACCACCACCTTCTGCAACCAGTTGGTCAGGTAAAAATAGAAACGCTGAAGCATGGTGCCCCCTAGTTCCAGCCCAGCCTTTCCAGAAGGATACCATGGTTGATGCTATTGAAAGTCTCCAAGAGGTCCAGGATAGGGTTGCCAGGGATAGGGTTGCCAGGTCCAACTCAGGAAATATCTGGGGACTTTAGGGGTGGAGCCAGGAGCAAGGATGTGACATCACAATGTCACATCCTGTGATTTCACGGTTGCCAGGTGAGGCTGACGAGCCAGTGGGGGACTTTCCTGGAGCCTCGGGGGGTGGGGGGTGGGAAACACAATTGAACTCCAAAGGGATTTCTGGCTGTCACATTCAAAGGGGCTGTTTTCCTTTTAAATGCCTTCCCTCCATGGGAAATAATGGAGGATGGAGGCACCTTCTTTTGGGGCTTATAGAATTGGACCCCCTTGTCCAATCTTTTTGAAAATTGGGGGAGGGGGGGTTTGAGGAGGAGGAGAAGCACCAGATGCTTCACTGAAGATTTGGTGCCTCTACCTCAAAAGCAGCCGCTCAAGCCCCAGATACCCACAGATTTATTCTCCATTATACTCTATGGGGACTGGTCTCCATAATGTATATCAGAATGCCCAGCAGACATTCCCCTCCCCCCACTTTCTGATAACCCTGAAGCAGGAGGAGAGCCTTCCCCTGCCCCCACGTGGGAATTGGCAACCCTAGTCCGGGAGAATCACCAGGAGTACACCCTCCCTGTCACTGCCATGGTGAAGGTCATCAGTCAGGGTGACCAAGGCCATTTCCATTTCAAAGCCAGACTTGAATCTAGGTTGAAATTGTTGGGAAAATAGTCAAAAATACTTAAATACTCAGAGTTTCCAATGGATCTCTGCTTCACTGGAGAGGAGACATTTCTTTCTATGTAAAAAACTATTTTTAAGGAGAAAGGGTACATAGGAAACCTACAAAATAAAAGAGATATCTAGACCTATATTTTTACATCCTACAGCTACAAACACATGGTCACACAACATTGGAGATTCCTCCTTCTTCCTGACCCCCAGAAGGAAGTCACCTGATTGTATTAACCAATCAATGTCACTCGGTTTCATGGGCCTTGCTTACATTGGCTCTGAGCCAGGTTTCCTTCCAGGTCAGGCTAAACAATAGCACACAAGGTAAACAACAGATTAACCCTATAATGTCCGGAATCTAGACCTTGCATCTCACACATTTCCAACAGAAATGGGTCTAGATAATCCATCTCCCCCAAGACCTCCTGAGGCCACCTGCTGGAGCACCTTGCCCAAGAATGGAATATTAGCATAAAAGAATAGTATTCTTTTAGGTCATTTGCATACAGAGATGCCTTCTTTAGGAGGGGTCTTGCAACCACCTCTTTTTTTTTTAATCCCCAAAGGGATATTTTTATTATTTTTTATAAGACTAGAAAAACTCCAAAGAAAATATAGGGGAAGGGGACTACATCTATGGATAAAGGAAAGATAACCACACTAAACTAAAAACCCAAGAGGAGGAGATCATATCCGTGTTAAACTAAGTGCTAGTAATTAAAGTGTTAGTCCAACAATATACTTGTAGAGTTCTTGTTTGTCTCAGCTTCAGTGTTAGTATGTTAGTTGTTATGAGAGAACTTTCTGAGCATCTTCTTGTTATTTGCTTCAAAAGGCAATTTTCAGAGTCCTTCTGCCTTTACTTCGGTTTTCTATCTCTGAAATCATATATTACTTTCATTGCACCCGCACCCGTTTCTACAGCAGAGTCCTCATCCGTTCCAGAGGTAGCAGAGTAATTTGATTTGGATTCTTCCTCCAATCCCAACTGACGTCTCAAAAATTCCTTGGCTTTAAAAATGCAGTCAATCTTTTCTCTTTTGTCGTTGATTTTAAAGATGACACCCTCAAGGATCGCCCACCTGTACGAAATTCCATTGGTTTGAAGAAAAGAAATTAAGTCCTTATAGCTTTTCCTCTTTGGGCAAATTTCAAATGGAATGTCTTTTAAAGTCTTGATGATTGTATTCCCCGGTTTAAGTGGAGTTGCTGAAGTAGCTTTTAAAATAGCATCTCTGGTCTGTCTTCTTGAGAATCTGACCACAATTTCTCCAGGCAGGCTATTTTTTTAATGTAATTGGAGTAAGCCCTGTAGGCAGTCTCTATCTCTTACTACTTCATCCACTGTTGAGCTTATTGCTGGAGCGATAATCTCGCTGAGTAACTTCCTCAGATCCTCCTTTTCTGATTCAGGAACTCCCTGGAATCTGAGAATCATATTGGCTTTTTCCATTTGTAGTTGTAACAAACGGTTTTCTTGGAAGTTTTGTTTTGTTTCAACTTCCCCCATTCTTTTCTTTTTTTATATAATCTTTTTATTAATTTTCAAAAGGAAATAACAGTAATCATACATTGTTTTCACATCCCAGAAAAAACGAAAACAAAAGGCTGGGGGGAAAATTAACATATAAATAATAATCAATTATTCATTCCATCTCTCTAATAAATTATCATCTCATTGATTTTACAAATCACATACTTCATGCCTCTCTACAAAGTTTACCAACATTTATTAATTAAATGGATCTATATTTAAGATACTAAATACCTGATTTTTAATAAACCACTTTATTAAAAGTACCTTGCTATTTACAAATCTATCTAAATCCAACTGTTTTCACCCTACCTCCAATTTAAGTTTGCCATTTATTCATTATTATCCATATAACCTACTCATAACACTGCATGAATGATAGTAACTCACACAAGAGACACAAAAAGACCATCACTTACTCCCTCTTTCACATTTTCCGTTTTGATAACTTCTTAGATGAGGGAGCAAATAAACAATTAAATTCCTATCCACCATAGAAAGAAAATTGTGTACAAATTTTTCTCTCTATGTTTATGTTATTGTATGCAACCTGCAAAACAATGTCTATGATATTCAGTCTCATTTTTTTTTAGTTACTTAAAGATCAATATCTTTAAAATTTATTTTTCTTAAACTAATTTACACAAGGAGGGGGATACACACCTTGTTCTAATTACCATTTGTAACCCGAATAAAAACCAGGATTTCATTTAATTTAATCATGTCTTCCATCTTCAGTCTTCAGGATCAATATAACTCCTATAAATAGTGAAACAATGGCCCCCAGCCATATCTTAAGAAATAAACAAATTAACCAACTCCAACCTCTTCTTCTAACATTTCATTACAGACAAAATCTGTGTACAGTTTCTTCACAATGTCCATTCCCATATCAAAAGGCATCATTTATCAAAGTTGATATATATATATAAAACACAAAATCATAACATAATTTCAATTCCCACCCCCCATCTTTCTGTTTCCTCTTCTTTTTCCCCAACTTTTTTCCAATGTCTAAAATTCTTGTATTCTTGGACTCTTCGTTTCAGACTTAATCTTTCCTTTTTCCATGAGGCATTTATCACTGTTTTGGGGATTTTAAAGTTCTTTCCTCCATCTCTTAACTCCTTGTTTTTAGTCACCTTCTTTCTCTTTCTCCTTTGCACAACAATCTTTAGGGAATGTCCTTTTTTGCTTCTTTTTTTTGCTTCAATCTTATTTGGTCATTTCGCTGATGTTTCTATATACATCTGATTCATGAGTTAAAATCTGTGTAATCACTTGTCTCTTATCCCGTAGCTCCCTCTCCTGGCTATGATCTTGTAATTGAGACGGAGCTTGCAAATGCAGACTAGATTCTCTGTTTTCACCAATGTCTACAAGTTAATTCCTAGGTTCTTTAAATATGGACTTGCAGGCTGTTTCGACAGCTTCTTTAATTGTAGTTGACAAAAATCTCTTGAATTGTTCATAGGTTAGTTCTTCCACTAACATATTCAAATCCCATTCTTCCTCTTCCTCATAGGTCACCATTTTCTTGTTATTTTTAGCTCGTTACTCTTTTACATTTTATTCACCAGTATCAAAGTATAATGTTCAAGATATCCTAACAGTCTTACTTTCAACTAGCAATATGACTATGAATTTTTAAAGCAGTTTATTTTTTCTCAGTTCTTACCCCCTTTTCTCGGCACCAAACAGTTTTCCCCCAGTCCCTACATATCCGCTTTCTTATAAGCTTTAGGGGTAATTAAGGGTTTTTTTCTATGCTCTGAATTAATTTTTGCGTTGCATGAAGTACACGAAAAGTATTTTTCCAGTTAGACTCACTTGAAGTATATTTTCTTGCTGCAATGCGTTGCTTGCAGATAAATTTTTTTGATTAAAACCGGCTGGTCGCTGCTGTAAGAACCATGGCAGCATCCATGTTCTCTCCTCCTCTGCGCTCCTGCGTCGGGGCACAACGTCGACACCCCTGCGATTCGCCGTTGTCAGGGATGGATGAAGAAGCCTCTTGCAACTTTGCCTCCCTCCAGTAAGCAAAGCGTGGCTCCCCCATTGGCGTGGGGGGCTCCAAAAGAATGCAATGGGATCAGGCGGCTCGGAGAAAGCTGAGACCCGCCCACTCGCGGCGCCGTACCGGAAGCAGACCCCCGGTACCGTACCAGAAGCAGACCCCCCATTCTTTTCTTCATTTTCTTGTTTGTGGTGTCTATCTCTTTAATTCTCTCAGTCGCATACTCCACCTTCTTCTCCATTTCAGCCAGTTGGAGTTGCTGTGATGCGAAGTTTTGATTCATCGAAGTCAGTTGCTGGTTAATACCATCGAGTTGCTCCATCACCGGCTTAAGCATATCCGCTAACATTTTCATGACATCTGCTCCCTCTTCCAGTTTTGGGCTTTGACTACCCGCCAGTTTCATTTTAAACTTTCTTTGCGAGGCCACCATTTTATACGATTGTTTACAATTCCAAACCGCTTCTCGCGGGCTCGAAAAATTGTTGCCTCAATGTCGGCGCTCATGTAAGTCGCTCAAAACACAGTCGCTGCTTGTTTTCCCCCCTGCCCCTTCGTTACACTTATCTGTCCATTCGCGTAATAGGCGTCCCTCTTTGCCCTCCGCTTTTCTCGGGGGGGGGGGTGTTCGCTTTTAAAATGTTCCATTTATTTTGAACTCACATTAATTGTTGATCATTTTTCTGACCTCGCTCACAATGTTCGATGCTCCGCTCGATCTCCAGCGCTTGTCCCGGTCAAATCAGCTTGTGCCCAAGGGCCATGCAGCGGCAGGACCGTCAGGGCGGAGGGAAGCCTTGATTCTCCAGCATTGAGCCGTCGAAGAGGCTACCCCTCAAAAGCCCTCTGACCTGGAGCCTATTGCAAAGGCTCCGTGGGGATGCCACTTGAGGTAGCACCCCTCCATACCGCTGGTGTGCTAATCACTCCCCCGAGGTTCGGGGAGAGCGACCGCCATTGCTAATCTACAAACCAGAAGTCCCACAACCTGCTTTTTCAATGAAGGTTGGAACAATGCCCTTGCACAGAGAGGCAATTATTACCTCCTGGACCCAGGTAACCAACCCAGCCCGGCACAATAGTGTTAGCCATGAGGGGCAAGACTGGACATGGCGGGCTCCACTTCATCAGGCCTCACCAACTTGAAAGTCATCCATACAACTAAAACCAGATTGCACCCCAGTAACATCTTCTGACTGAGCCTGTCCAACTGTGGCAGATGCAAGCAATTTTATCCGTAAGACATGCTGCAAAACAATCACAACAGGCTTGTATGTTTTCTGAGTCAACATCCTCTGGGGCTTGAGATAAAAGCCCCTTCACAACCCAGATCATATAGCTAATATAATCATATAACTTGGGTCTGCAAAGTTCCAGGTACCCAAATCCAGACAGCCTAATCTCTATATTATGCACATTATTAATTATGAAATAATCAAGCTCGTTAGTTATGCATTTTCTACCTTTTTTGTGTCCAGTCTTGGCAAGAAACACAACAAGTGGGAAAGGAATAAGGTCCTTGTCTTCTTATGCAACCATTTCTTCAGGCCAGGAGATATTCTGCCTGCCTTTTTATTCTATGAGCACGGCAAGACAATGGTAGGGAACAAGGTGGCAGGCTGCTCTGTCCTCCCTGCTTTTGAGGGTCCACCTGTACATAGTTTGAGAAGCAGATATAGGCTTGGATCCAGTGATGTGCAACTAAAAACATAAATGAACTCAGCACAGTTCTGCTTGCAGTATTATAGAGCCCAGAAATTGGTTGCATAAGACCTTTTGCAAGCAGAATTGCAAGTGGGGATAAAAAAAGTTTGACTTGGCGCAAGTGGTCTTTTTCTTGCATTTCCTCTTGCGCAAGAGATCTAGCAGAAATTTTGTGCTGGTTTCCAGCCCATAATAAGGAAATGCCAAGTAGAAGGGAGAGCTCCCCCTTGGCAGATGTGTTTTAGAAAAAAGGCATTCCCCCTTAGCTTGGGGAATATTAGCCTTGGTTACAAGGGAGATGGCATGCCTTCTCAAGCTGATTCCACATGGAGGATTTTCTCTGCTTTTAACTTCCAAAATGCAGTCCCTCTTTTGGGACATCCGTGTAACATCAAGCCATAATTGTCCTTTCCCTCAAACCTGCTTTGCTCCAATGGGCTTGGAAAAGTTGCATTCCAGCTCATTAGCCGACCATTTGGATGGAAAGACATGCGTTTCCTTGCCTTGCAAAGTTCCTACCCATGTAAGAGCCATTTTCCTGCTTTCAACCATTCACAGGTACCATTTCCCCCACCATGCCACCAGCTTTTCTTTTTTAAAATGTTATAGTTCTATAGCAATTACCATTTTTTAAAAAGAAACCTATGGCTACCTATGTGGCCCCGTAGAGCCCAGGTGGCAGCAGGGTGTAATGAGATGTTTTACTCCTATGTTCAAATAGAGAATCTGGACTAAATATTTTTGCAGACGTAATGCATTAAACATCTCCAGGATCTATCTGATAAAAGTCATCTTGCAACCTTTAATTTCTGACAAATGAATTAATTGTGAGTTCTGTTCTTTGAACTAAGACCAGCAAACAAGGCGGGAAACCTCCAGAGAGCGTATCCTTTATTGAAAAAAGAAACAGTTATCTTTATTAGACAAGGCAGTAGAAAATACAGGCAAGGGAAAATTAACCCTATAGCTACCGCAAAAACAAATGCCAAATTCATCAGCGCTCCCAACATTTCTCAACCGTATTAGAATAAATAAAATTGAAAGAAAACCAGCTTTCGGGTTATTGTCTTAAACTACTTTTAGGAATATTTCTATAAACCCAGGTCTCCCCCCCACACACACACAACAAAGTTTGAGTCCAGTGTCACCTTTAAGACCAACAAAGTTTAATTCTCTGGGTATAAACTTTCGTGTGCATTCACGCTTCTTCTTTGTTGGTGCCACTGGAATCTTCAGATATGAAAGCATACAAAAGCTTATAGCCAGAATAAAACTCTGTTGGTCTTAAAGGTGACACTGGACTCAAACTTTGTTCTGCTGCTTCAGACCAACACGGATACCCACCTGAATCTCTCTCTCTCTCTCTCTCTCCCCCCTCTCTCTCTCTCCCTCTCCCTCGGTCTCACCAAATCTCTTCCAAGAGTTCCGTCCAGAGAAATCTGATTTACTTATCAATGCATTTGTAGACAAATTACAGTCTTCTTATGCCAAATCTTTCTTAACTTAAACGTGTGATTATGACCTAGATAAATGACAGGCGCTTAACTGTTGATGAGATATTCAGACAGGTGCATATCTTTTCTAAAGTATCTTTTCTAAAGCAAGATTAGAAGGCCAAATCTAACTCTTCATCTCTATTAAAAGGCAACACATCTAATATTTCTGCTCACTGTTTTAATTAACTATCAAAGATAAAAGAAAAATGCTATGCAATCAGAGTTCACCAATAGCTGAACCTAGTATGAGTGCATACTACAGGAAAATTAATGCATAATTCCTCCAAAATGTTGCAATGTATTTCTGAAGGAAAAGTTAGAATTTCCTCTCCCTCTCCCTCTCTCTCTCTCTCTCCCTCTCCCTCTCCCTCTTCCCCCCCCTCTCTCTCTCTCCCTCTCCCTCGGTCTCACCAAATCTCTTCCAAGAGTTCCGTCCAGAGAAATCTGATTTACTTATCAATGCATTTGTAGACAAATTACAGTCTTCTTATGCCAAATCTTTCTTAACTTAAACGTGTGATTATGACCTAGATAAATGACAGGCGCTTAACTGTTGATGAGATATTCAGACAGGTGCATATCTTTTCTAAAGTATCTTTTCTAAAGCAAGATTAGAAGGCCAAATCTAACTCTTCATCTCTATTAAAAGGCAACACATCTAATATTTCTGCTCACTGTTTTAATTAACTATCAAAGATAAAAGAAAAATGCTATGCAATCAGAGTTCACCAATAGCTGAACCTAGTATGAGTGCATACTACAGGAAAAAGATGCACGAGCAGCAAGAAAAGTGATTGCATAATCAAAATATGGCTACAGGGGTGCTCTTGATACTGGATCGGAAGGAGCGCTGGGATGCTAGTGGAAAGGCAAAGGAGAAGAAGAAGAAGAAGAGGAGGAGGAGGAGGAGATTGGATTTATACACTGACCTTCACTACCCGACTCAGAGCAGTTTACAAACTCCTTTCCCTTCCCCACCCCACAACAGACACCCTGTGAGGTGGGTGGGGTCTTTCCCTTCCCTTCCCCACAACAGCTCTGAGAGAACTGCCCATGAGAGAACAGATCTGAAGAAACTTATGATTGGCCCAAGGTCACACCAGCAGCTGCATGTGGAAGAGTGGGGAATCAAACCCAGTTCTCCCAGTTTAGAGTCCACGCTCCTAACCACGACACCAAACTGGCTGAAGAGGCTGCTTCATTGCCTCTGCCATCAAAAGACAGCTGTAGACCCATGGAAGGGGACCAGTAGGAGGAAGCGGCAGTGAGCAGGCTGCACAGGGGAAGAAGAGGCAGCACCAGGCCAGGAGAGGTTTGTGCCGGGGTGGGTGTGGGAAGCAGTGCCCCTCCAGGAGGACGTGAGGACTAGTGACAACCTGGGGCTGGCAACCCAACCCCCCCATGCCAGTGGCCAAGGGGGACCTGGCATGCCAATGGCGACACCAGCTGTGGGTCATACATGCAGAGGCCGAGCATACATGACTACAGTCAAATAGCTCAGGGCCCATCCTGAGGTTGTAGTTGACAGTTAACCTTTAACAATTCCTCTAGTCATGTAGCAGGAGAAAGAAGACAGGAATAAAGGTAACCAAAAAAACTCTTGCGTGGAAACTCTGTTGCCTGGTCAGTGTGGATGCTTTTTCATTGGCAGTCATGATAAGTAGCCTAAGACACACTGGTTTCAGTTAGGGTTGCCAACCCCCCGATGGGGCGGGGTTTCCTCTGATTTCGGGGGCCTCAGTCTGCTGCCAGACAGCTGGCTGGTGGGAGGAGCCCTGCCCCCGAATAGCTCCGGCACGCCCAACATGCCCGGTGTGATGACATCACCCGGAGGTGCTGTGATCATGCCAGGCACGTCACCTGAGGGACACTCTGGTATTTGGCTAAAAATACTATGGTGACCATAGAGTTTTTATTTGAATGCCAGAGCACCCCCTGTAGAACGTGCCCAGCCCGATGACATCACTTCTGGGTGGTGTCATCGCGGAGCGCGTGCTATGCACACCTGTCAGAAGACCCAGGAATCAAGTGAGGATTCCCCTGCTGGCAGACAAGTGAGACCTGGCAACCCGAGTTTCACTGGAGCTTACTCCCTTACATAGTATGTACAATTTATTTACTTCCTTTATATCCCCTTTTTCACCCTAGGAGACCCAAAGTGACTTATATCACTCTCCTCCAATTTATCTTCATAGCAACCCTGTGAAGTAGGTTAGGCTGAAAGTACATGACTGGCCCAAATGAGTGGACATTTGAACCTGGGTCTTGTTCCTTGTCCAACACTCTAACCACTGCACCACACTGGCCTTAAAGCCCAATCATATCCAGGCTCACTCGGACTTGACATTTGCTTCCAAATAAGCATGCTGCAGAACATGATTTGTTGCAGGAGTATCAGTATGGATTCTACTAAGGGAAGCCCTGCCTCAAAGATTTCGACGTTCTCTCTTTTCAACAAGCATGTAGATGGAGCAATCTGGGAAACAATAGACTTCCAAAAGACTTGTGATAAAGGCCTCCCAAAGATTCCCCACTTAAGCTAAGCAGTCATATGGCAAAAGAACAGATTCTGTCATGGGTTAGTAACTGGTTAAAAAAGAAGAAACAGAGGGTTGGAGCGAATCGACAGCTCTCACAGTGGAGGGATGTGAGCTGTGAGGTCTCATAAAGGTTGGACAGTACTGTTGGATTTTACTGTTAAATGACCTGGAATCAAAAATGAGCAGTGAGGGGACCGTGTTTCAGTGGGCTTAAACCAAAGAAAGTTTAGTAAATCTACAAAGGATTTTTCACTGAAAGAGAATGGAGGCAAAAAAGAACACAGGGAAAGCATAGCTGCATGGAGCCAGATTGGGAAGCGAGCCCAAAATTTCAGACATATAACAACTATACCATTCGCATGGCCTGGAACTGAGAGAGGCAGCTTCATGTACAATTTCACTGTTTTTTTTGGAGCATGGATATGTGCCGTAACTCTTCTCTGAAATTGATTTATTTTTTATTTTTGAATTATCTGAGTAATCTCTCTCCCTCTCTCCTTTACACACACACACACACACACACACACACACACACACACACACACACACACACACACTTCTTTCTCTCGTGATTCTTTAAGCTCTCAGGAGCTAGATTTCCCCATTTCTGTCTCCTTTAGCAGCCTCTCACCTGCTCTTGATATTTTGTGCTCCTAGAGCATACCCAGTCTTCATCAGGCTCTTTTTATTGCTTTTGATTAATCAATAATGATGTACTTTTCTCCATGCCTGGGGAGTCACCAGAGTATGTGGATTCCCCTTCCTTGTCCGTATGTGGCCTGATTTGGTTGCTTTTTTGACTGGCACAAGCTATCGACATCACTGTTAGATGTAGTGTTAATTGTCAGTTTGGTATGGTGGTTATAGGGTTGGACTACGGGCGATTCTGCATCTAGCATTCGTTCCACGTTTTCTCAACTGGGAGGGGAAAAGTGCAGCTCAAAACCACATGCAAATACCCTGGGCCAATGCTATACTGGCTGCAAAGTCACCCTGAGCAGCCATGCCAAAAATCTATGGAGAAGGTACTATATAATCCGATGATCAAAGGAAGTGAAAGCGGCATGGAGTGTGAAGGCTACCATAAAATCCGATGATCAAGGGAAGTGAAAGTGGCATGGAGTGTGGACTACCATAAAATCCGATGATCAAGGGAAGCGAAAGCGGCATGGAGTGTGGAGGCTACCATAAAATCGGATGATCAGAGGAAGTCAAAGCAGCATGCAATGCAGAGGGGAATTTCTATTCCAACGTGGGTTTGCTAAAACAACGGAGGGAAAAGCCAATGCAGAATCAGCCTACATCTAGAAGTTCTGGTTGGTGTCACGCTGTGTTGGCCCTGGGACCGAGTCCAGGACTGTAGTGTCCTCCAGTGGTTCATCAGAACAGGGTGGGGGGTTGTCTTCACCCTGACCTCCCCCTCTGCCAATTGCCTCTCCTGTATCTTCTTGTCCCAAGCTCCGTGGAGGAGGGCATGATAAAAATGCACTCGGCAGATAGACTGCTCCTGTAACAATGAAGCTTCTGGCACTGATTGTATGGGCTGGTATGTGGGCTCAGAACATGCAGTGGTTCAGAGAATCAAGAAGACTGTAGTCCAGCTTCAGTGTGGAAAGGGCAAGGTATCTGTTTGGCTGGGATTAAAGCCTCACTCATTGAATTGCGGAGGACAGGGGACGGGTCTCAGAAGATGATAATGCTGAGGGACAGAGAGCCTGGAAGCCAGGAGGCAGAAGGAAGGGTGAAGGGTTTGTGGTGGGCTAAGATATGGGAACCCTAAGAAAGGAGAGTGTAGGAATTGCCCATAAGACCGAAAGACAAGAGAGGATGCTCATACTTGGAAATAGGGAAGGGTGCATTCATGGAAAGGAGCCGAGAGTATGTTTTTGTAGTTTTGTTTGGTGTAGACTTTGATGTGGGAGCTCTGCTGGTTGCAACATTGCTGGCTTGCATCTTTTGCATACTTGGAGTGGGTTCCCAAGAGACCCCTGCTTTGTCTGTGCATGGTCCCATTGTGGGACTTTAGTTAACCTCAGAGAGGCCAGCACATGGGGTGGTGGTGGGGAAACAACTATTTGTCCCATTGGAGAGATGTACATATAACCCATTGGTACACGCATAGCCCATCTGTCTACATAAATTTCCCCAGTGGGGTAAATAGTAGCTTCCTGGGGCCATTTCAGCTCAGGAGTATGAAATGGGGGCAAGGCTTAACTTAAGTCCTCTCTCTCCCCATAAGTTGTGGTCATGATCTAAACTGGGGCCCCCATATGCCTGAGAATTATATGATGTAACCTGCCCTGAGCCCGTTTGTGGGTTGGGCGGGTTATAAATACAAATATTAAATAAATAAATAAATACATAAAGAGAAAGAAAGAAAGAAAGAAAGAAAGAAAGAAAGAAAGAAAGAAAGAAAGAAAGAAAGAAAGAAAGAAAGAAAGAAAGTTTCAACAGGGGACTCCTAGCACACATCAGCTCGATACAAGTTTGCTATTTGCATGCTCTCTAGGAATTACCCTCAGTCTGTAATAGTCTTTACCATAGAGATTAAGGAAAATTTCTAGAGTGTCACCCAGAAATGCTGCCCTCTCTTCCTGAAATGCCATCTTCTCCAGGCAGTGCCCCTCAAATCTCCGGGCATTTGCCAGCAGATGGCTGGGAACCCTTGCTTGATAGGACCTAGGGTGAACCTTAAAGAGTATAACATGTAGCAACCCCCCTAGTCTTCAGGAAAAATGACTCAACTGTCAATGTCGTTGCTGAATTTCTGCTTTCACTTCCATCTGAACATTTTATCCTCTCAGTCCCTGCACTGAATGAAACCATCTCTAAATTAGGAGCCTGGCAGCTTGTAGGACCACATTCTGTACAGAAATGCAAACATTTCCACATTCCATACCCATGCTCTTTTGGTATGGGAGATGCTTCCTGGTTCCAAGAGGATAGTCCCGAAGATGTGCTTTGCTATATAGAACAGATGCTTTTTTGTGTACTTATTCTCCAGTCTTGAATTAGATGTCAAAAAAAGAGATAGACTTTTCATTCTCCTAATAAGTGTGTGTGGGGGTGGGTGTACATACACACACACATTTATCTATACACACATCCAGACAAGACTGGCATTGATATTTAACGTTATTTCAATAAAATTCTGGGCTGTATCGGTTTGGTGGGTAACAAGCCATGCAGGAGTATGCTAACCCCCATTTACTGACCTGTGCCTACAACTTTCAACCTGATTTGAGCCTGAGAAATGGCTCATTTTAGGGACGAGAGCCCCCTCCCCAAGCCTCTTCCGCTTTCACCTTGTCTGCCCCACCTCAGTGGCTTACCTGGACAAAATCACTTTCAAACATGGGGGAATATTTGAAGAACCCATATTCCCCCTGCCGCAGTTGGCGCTGAAGCGGCCCCATTCTCTTGCTGAAAAAGCCACTCTTGTGATGGGCTCCTATGGCTTGAAGAGGCATCTTGGAATCGTAGCTAGAGCTGGGGAGGGAGATGGGAAACAGGTTCTGAGCTGGGACTCCTAATTGCTGTGTTGAAGGGCTTGTGTGTGTGTGAGAGAGGGGGGGGAGTAGGAGTATTGGGTTGACTCCAGCCAGCTTTTCCACTAGTGTAAAAGGGAGGAAGGGTCCCCTTTGGCCCCCAAAAGGCTATGCTGGAGATGATGAGGTCTTCATGAACTAAAGCCATGTAGGATGGGGGCTCTAAGAAAGAGAGGAAGTGGGCGCGATTTAGCAAGACAGATAGCTGGATCCAACCCATTTTTATTACTCTCTTTTCTCCTGTTTATTTCTGAAGAGGGAAGTTAGTGTGGAACTTCGCCATTTAAGAACATAAGAACATAAGAGACGCCAATGTTGGATCAGGCCAATGGCCCATCTAGTCCAACACTCTGTCACACAGTGGCCAAAAATACCAGGTGCCACCAGGAGGTCCACCAGTGGGGCCAGGACACTAGAAGCCCTCCCACTGTTGCCCTTCCCCCCAAGCACCAAGACTACAGAGCATCACCTGCCCCAGACTGAGAGGCTCATAACAACGCCAGAGCAGAAGGGTCTGCTAGGAACACCTGCGAGTACCCAGGGTTGTTGTTTTTTTTACTGCTGTATCCTCCCACTGTATCCTCCAACTCACCACCCATTAGGTAGGCTGGCAGGGGAAAAGTGCAGGGGGAAAAAATTGCCATTGTGACAACAGCATGATGTCATTTCTGGGGTGAACCTGGAAGTGAGGTGATGGCATTCTAGGATTCAGCAGAAGCTCTATGGTCCCAGCAGTGATGTCACTTCACACTAGGAGTCAGTAGAGTTTCCACAGTAAAGCCATAGTGTTTCCACACAATCCTCGATCGACATGGTGTCATGTCAGTGGAAATGGTGTCACAGTGTTGATGCGATGGTTCACTCATGTCTCCACCCTCCAGTCTTTTGCCAGGTGCCAGCGACTGGCTGGCAATCCTACCAGAGACTCACTGCTGTGCCACAGCAAGCTACAGTCTTTGCTTATGGACCTGCTTTTTCTCTCTGGACAGTGGCAACAGGAGTGGGACTGGGACTCCCAAAGGGATGGGGCCTCCTCCCACACATAGGTGGGAGTGCCCTCCGATTCCTTCTCTCCATGGGAGCTGATCTTGTCGTCTGGGGATCAGTTGTAATTCCAGGGGAACTGCAGGCCCCACCTGGAAGTTGGTGACCTTAATTCTGTCCCTAAAACAGCCACAAGGAGATGGTATTTGCCCCACAGGCAAACTGGCATATACTATTATTATTATTTATTAAATTTATACCCTGCCCTCCCAGCCATGGTCTCCTAGTGGACTACATGTAAATTACTCCCTGGGATCATTCCAGGTCAGCAAATGGCACAGAGGAAAGCTTTAGCCATTTTCTCACCCCCAGCTATGCATAAGGACTAGGGTTGCCAGCCTCCAGGTGGGGCCTGAAGGTCTCCCGCTTTTACCACTGATCTCCAGCTGATAGAGATCAGCTCCCCTGGAGAAAATGGCTGCTTTGGAGGGTGGACTCTATGGCATGGCACCATGCTGAGGCCCCTCCCCTCCTCAAACCCCACCCTCTCCTGGCTCCACCCCCAAAGTCTCCAGATATTTTCCAAACCAGATTTGGCAACCCTAATAAGGACTGTGACGCTTCCTCCATTTGTATGGGGACTTGCACTGTTCAAACAACCAGTGAATGCTGCACATTATTATGACCTCATTTTTGCTCATTTTGCTCTTCAGTCTTAAATGTTGTTGCCCCCTGCTCACCAGCTCATTTGTTAGCTTCTAGTTAAATGGAAGAGAAGACTCAGCAGAGTGTGGATTTGGCCCAGTATTTTCAATGCCCAGTCTCAGACACAGAACATGTGAAGCATTCCTCTGGGAGACAGCACCTCTGAGGAGGTACAAAGTGCCTTTTGCTGGCCACTGATTAATCGCAGCCAGATTCCAGATGCCTGGTGCTAGGGGAGAGCCCCAGAACCTCCTTTTTAGCAGTTAACGCCCCATGTCACTCACCTGCGGGTCTTAGACTGACCCGTGTGCCACAGACTGATGTGGCCTTTCCTGCCAAGCGCCTGCTTCTCAGAACCCGCCTCCTCTGTTGCCACATCAGAAGCTGTTTTATGACATCACCATGGGTTTTTGAGCCTACTTATGGCGCAGCCATTTTGCAGGTTGTGAAATCATGGGTAGGAGGAATCACGCCTTGCCAAAACAAAACAGGGATTTGGACTCAGCACACTTTTCTAACCTCCTGTCTGGTGGTGAGACTTGGTGAGCAAACGACAGTGCAGAGATTTCACACTGATGCACACTTGCCCAAAACCTCTTCCCTGTCTTGGTTTTGGTCTCCTTATTGCCTAATTGCATCACAGGATGGGAAGAGTGGGACAAGATGGTGTATGACAGAAGCTGTCCAGATCATGGGCTGCAAGGTGGAGGCTTTGTAAGTGGTGTGTGATTTCCCATGGACCATTTTGGTGTGAGGTAAGGAAGGGATTCATTCAGCCCCTTTGGGCAGCTTGCTGTCTTTTGGTCTCCATTCCCTGTCCATGAAATGGTCCTGGAAGTGCCTTGTTTCCCATGGTTTGAGATGAAGGACACATCTGCTTTGCAGAAGGTGGCCAAAGGTCTCTTGGTGCTGGACACAGTTAAGGAATGAACACAATTGTGTTTTCTCAGCTTCTGGTAATAACAGGTCTACATGAAGGGCTGGCCTGCCTGCCTGCCTATCATCCATCCATCCATCCATCCATCCATCCATCCATCCATCCATCCATCTCTCTCTGTCTCATCACACCATCAATGTGTTCAGTGCTTTAACAAGACAACTCCTGTGAAAGTTACTATCTAACATTTGAGGTAGCAAGGCAAGTGAGGGAGGAATTACCAAGGAAGAATATGCCTTCATTTCAGTTACATTCATAGGCTTAATTTCAGAAAGGGATGGAGATTAAGGTACTGTACTGAAAGCTTCGTGGAAAAGGTGGATTTTGAAGATGGCAGTCATCATTGCATCTTGCGGCAGTGAACCCACAAGTTAGTCACGGGTGTCGCATCAGTAATGCACGGCGATCCTGTTGAACCACCAGGTCTACCCTATGGCATTCACACACCACCAATTGGAGCTGGCCACACCCACCAGATTGGGACACTTTTTTTTTAATGCTGCTGCTGCTGGCGATTAAGGCTGGCCGCACCTAGGCGATCTGGTGGAGGATGGATGGACCACCCCAAATCAGACTGGAAACCAAGGGGACACGTGTCGAAGAGTATCATCTCTGTTCTTGTCGCCACACTCTGAACCCAAACCCTGCCCTGCCCTTCAAAGCCTTCTCTCGTTGGTGGTAGCGAAGTCAATAACTGGGGACATTGGCACCTCCTTCTAAGAAATTATATTTTATCGATGGATTGAGGGATTGATTTCTGCTTTTGAGTCGCCAGGCAGCGGGAAGCTTTCTGGTGCATGGCCAGCTTAGACAGTCAGCTGTCAGAAATCAGTTACCGATTCTGTTGAAAGCATGTCCTCCTTGTCTGTCTAGAATGTAGGGTCAGTATGTTGGGAGTTCTGCGTATGGAGCTCCTAGCATTTAAAAACCAGCACCACACGAATCTGATAAATGAGGCCCCAGTTCAAATCATAAAGATGGCAGAAGGGGATGGGGCTTTTAAGCCTTCCTCTGTGTCCTTTTCTGCATTAGAAATAGCCAGGGAAGAGCCCAGTTTGCCGTACTGTGAAAATACACAGGTACTGTTTGGAAAGGGAGAACATTTTCCCGCACTCTAATCTTACCTACCTCCCCGCCCCCCTGCCCTCATCACCACATCTCTGCACTAATCATCCCCAAACATTTTTGGCTTTTCCACATAGGGTAAATATCTCAACTCCCTGATAATATCACAAATGTAACTGTCTCTCAGGGACCAGAAGTGCATCCAGTGTCGCCACTGCAGCAGCGCAGCTGGACTTGTTGCACACACTCTTTAGTGAGAATTGCAGAGTTTCTGTTTTAGTTTGTTTTAGCCACACGAGGGTGCTACCTGTACACTTTAAAGGAAGGAGGATATTTCAGTGGGAATGCTGCAGTTCTCTTGCTTGGGGGTACACAAGGTCAATGGTCAGGCAGTGTCATTCAGCAAAGACCTAAACAAAGATGTTCGTTTTGGCAGAGGGAGGCCCCCCCCCAATATGTCTGGTGCCCTAAAACCGAAAGAGTATTGTCTCTTGCTAAGAAACATGGAACATGATCCTTCCGGAAATACTCCTATACAAGACCCAATCTTTCCACAGTAAAAATCCCCTTTGAGGTGGAGCCTTCAGTTAAATTGAGAATATATGAACAAAGAAATCTGCCTTATGAGCTGTTGGTCCACCCAGATGGTGCCTTCTATCTTGACTGGCTCTTGAGGTATCAGACAAGGCTGTCTGATGAGATCCAATTTCCTCTTCTGTCTTCTCTCTCCTAATTTCTTTCTCTAAGGGGGATGGGCAAGGAGAAGGGTGAGAGATGGTGGTCCACATACAAGCCAGGAAAACAGTGGAGCAGAGAAGAAGAGCTAGAGCAAATGACCAAAAAAAGGAGAACCTCAAAAGGTGTTCAAAAACAAATCTCTAATATATTCAAGAATGCTCTGTTCATCGAGGGCTAGTATTTATTCTCAAAGGCTGTGCTGAAAAACTTGCTCCCCCGATGACTTGAGCTGTCTGATGTTCTTTGGACACTTGTTGAGAGCCAGTTTGGTGCAGTGTAGGAGAATTCAGAGACCCACCAGGCCCCTGCCTGGGATCCCCAAACTCCTGAAGGTTCTTTCCAGTGGGTGGATGGAGACAGGCTAGCGAACCTGATCCTCCAGAGAGAGGGCTGATTTCCCACAAGCGCTGCTCCAGGCTCCCTCTTCCCTTTTGCCCTGATGGTACGTGTCAATGTCACACAAGCTGCTGCCGTGGCCGCATTTTGCCCCCAGCTTCACACGATCTTCCCTGCCTCTACTCAATCCTCAAAAACAGGATTGAGTAGAGGCGGGGGAAATCACGTGAAGCTGTGGGGCAAAATGCAGCCGCACAGCAGCTTGTGTGAAATTGACACGTACCATCAGGGCAAAAGGGAAGAGGGAGCCTGGAGCAGCCCTTGTGGGAAATCGGTCAGAGAGAACAGTTGCTCTGAAATGAAACTCTTTATTAACTCTTAAAACCTTACACAATTTACATTCAATATAGAATCATAGAATCACAGAGTTGGAAGGGGCCATACAGGCCATCTAGTCCACCCCCTGCTCAGTGCAGGATCAGCCTAGAGCATCCCTGACAAGTGTTTGTCCAGCCGCTGCTTAAAGGCTGCCAGTGAGGGGGAGCTCACCACCTCCCCAGGCAGCTGATTCCACTGTTGACACAACTCTTCCTGTAGAAAAGTTTTTCTAATATCCAGCCGGTACCTAATATCATACAGAAAATCCCAGTACCTGCTATAGTGCACACTTTATAAAGAGCAAGGGATGTCCCTGTATGTTTACCAAGGACCCTCACAAGAGACATTGGCAAACAGCCTTAGACAAAGCCCAAAGCCACATATTTATCATCTTTTCAGTCTATAGGGACTAATGGAGATGTCAATCAAGAACGCCAGCCCATCTCAAGCTGATACTATGAACTTTTGCTGGTATGAACTTTTGTTCAGATATATTTTATTAGCTGCCATGGCAAAAAAGACCAAACAGATATGGCGCCTCCCATACATCTAATCTAGATATGTTTGGGCTTTAGAGCCTGGGACTTGGAGGCCAGGGGATGTCAAATATGATTTGGGCGAAGGTACATCTGCAGAACAAGGCCTTAGCTTTTATGCCTATGCTGCAAGCAAGAGAGCAAAGGCTTATGGGACAAATAACCCAACAGAGAGGTATAAGCTAATTCAAACTAATATACAAAAATACAGAAAGACAGAAATGGCCTAGTCTCGCTTATAATTCTGCCAAGTGCTCACAACTGTACCACCTTCCTGTATGGTACAGCCCAATCTCATCAGCCCTCAGAAGCTCAGCAGGGTCAGCCCTGGTTAGTACTTGGATGGGTGGCCTCCAAGGAAGGCTATGTAGAGGCAGGCAATGGCAAAACCACCTCTGCTTCTGGCTTGCCTTGAAAGCCCCTTGGAGCAACTATGGTCATTGAGCATCACCCATCCCGCAGAATTGTAAGAATAAAATGTGTATAAAGTGCCATCAAATCGCAACTGACTTATGGCAGCCCCAGCAAGGGGCTTTCAAGGCAAGCCAGAAGCAGAGGTGATTGGCCATTGCCTTCCTCTGCAGAACCTTCCTTGGTGGTCTCCCATCCAAGACTTATGGTCAGGGGTCATTTCCTGCTGGAGCGCACAGGAGCGGAGCTCCAGCAGTAAGGAGCCCTGCTCCCCCTGCTCCCAGCAACCCTCAGTTGGACCGTGAGGAGCAAGAAGCAACCAGGTAAGTTGCAGAGCCCCCCACCGGCCCACCTTCAGGTACAAGCTCTCCCTCCTCTGTGAGGGCAGATCTGTGCGCCCCCCCCCCAATAGCTTGCAATCCAAAACAGTCCAGTGGAGCCTGAGCGGTGGGGGTTACCTTCTGACCCACTTCTGGTGGGGTCAGGGGGCATGGCATATGCAAATAAGTTATGCTAATAAGTTATGCTAATGAGCTCCTGCACCTCTTTTTCTACAAAATGACCCCTGAATTTATGGTGACCCCAGCAAGGGGCTTTCAAGGCAAGTGAGAAGCAGAGGTGGTTTGCCATTGCCTTCCTCTGCAGAGCCTTCCTTGGTGGTCCCCCATCCAAGTGCCGGTCCTGCTAAGCTTCTGAGATATGACAAGATTGGGCTACACTGTGCTGCCTCCCCTCCCAAGGATAAAATAGTGGGACCTTATTCGTGTATGCTGCTGACCAGCCTGAGTTCCCTGGAAGAATTAGGGCAGGATCCCAAGAGATCAACAGAATTCCTTGGAGACAAATGAATTAAAATTTAACCCGTGCCCAAACAAGAAAATTTTAAGGTTGTTCTGGAACAAGGGTGAAAGTAACCTGGATTTCTTACAGGGTACTGACTCTCTCAGGGGGCTTGAAGGAAAATATGGGAGGTGCCTCTTCTGCGACTTTCTTACCAGTATCTATGCTGGCCTATTCTGACTTACTTTCACTCTTGTTCTGGAAATATCCAGATGGACTTTGGTAACTCTTTAGAAGAAGGGAATCACATAATCATGGGACAGACGGTGAGGGTGTCTCCCTACATGCCCCTGCTGTGTGAATTCAGTGGATGGGATGGTACAATCAGCAATCGCCCTTAAAGGTCATGAAGAACTCAGTTCTATCCCACGGCTAACACCACTGAAGCAGAGAGGCAAAATGAGCAAGACCAGAAAGTTTCCCAGCAATGAAAGGTAACAGCAGACTGGGCTAGGTCCAGGAGCTCCATCGCTGAGAGCCAGTTTGGTGTAGTGGTTAAGTGCGCGGACTCTAATCTGGGAGAACTGGGTTTGATTCCCCACTCCTCCACATGCAGCTGCTGGTGTGACCTTGGGTCAGTTGCAAGTTCATTTAGAGCTGTTCTCTCATGAGCTGTCCTCGAAAGAGCTCTCTCAGCCCCACCCATCTCACAGGGTGTCTGTTGTGGGGAGAGGAAGGGAAAGGAGATTGTAAGCCGCTCTGAGACTCCTTTGGGTAGTGAAGGGCAGGGTATAAATCCAATCTCCTCCTCTTCCTCCTCCTCCTGAACAGGGGGGAACCTTTCCATAAAGGGAGCGGTGGCGCAGGCAGTTAAACGTCTGCCCAGTAACATCCTCCGAGCAGCCACTATGGCTGTTCGAGTACCACCGCGGTCGAGGTGAGCTCTCGACCTTCATCCCAGCTCCCGCCTACCCAGCGGTTTCGAAAGCAACCTAATTGCAAGTAGATAAATGGGTACCCACCCTTAGAGGGGTGGGGGGCACCCTGTATGGCTGGTTGGA
>NW_015167057.1:453672-454556 GCF_001447785.1 Gekko japonicus | reverse complement strand
TAAATAAATAAATAAATAAATTGAAGGATAAATAAATAAATAAATAAATAAATAAAATCACCGGGATCAAGCAGCTAGGCAGCCTGGATGTTCCATCAACAGCTTGCAGGCAGCAACTGAGGAGATTTGTCTACTCCTGGCAGCTCCGGGAACCCCTGATCCTGGAAGCATTTTAACCAGACATGCATTTTCTAGAGCTGAACCTGGGGGGAGGAAAAGCATTGTGTTCTTAAAAGATTACTCCATTGTGTAAAGGTGGCTTCCCTTTTGGATTCAACACTTAGTTATTCCTTGGGTCCAAGTGATATTTTTGGTGTGGTCATGTGTCCTCCATACCTGTGGTTCAAGTCCCTGCTGGGGGTGGGTGCTCCACGGAGCAGCAAAAATAGGGAAATAACTATTGGGATATTCAGGTAATATAGCAGAGTTTGCCGAGTCCTGGAAGTGTGAAACTCTCCCAAGAGGTATATGCAAAAAAGGTAAACTTATATTTATTCAAGTAGATCCAGTTCACATTCAGGCTGCAGTTGAAAGGAGAGAGAGAACTGTACTCTAAAGAGAGCCAGTTTGGTGTAGTGGTTAAGTGCATGGACTCTAACCTGAGAGAGCCGGGTTTGATTCCCCACTCCTCCATTTGCACCTGGCTGGATGGCCTTGGGCAAGCCATAGTTCTGTCAGAGCTGTCCTTGAAAAAGAGCTGTTTCTGTCAAGAGCTCTCTCAGCCCCACCTGCCTCACAGGGTGTCTGTTGTGGGGAGGGGAAAGGGAAGGAGTTTGTAAGCCACTCTGAGACACCTTTGGGTAGTGAAGGGCGGGGTATAAATCCAATCTCCTCCTCCTCCTCCTCCTCCTCCTCCTCCTCCTCCTCTTCTTCTTCTTCTTCTT
>NW_015167057.1:400301-453606 GCF_001447785.1 Gekko japonicus | reverse complement strand
CTTCTTCTTCTTCTTCTTCTTCTTCTTCTTCTTCTTCTTCTTCTTCTTCTTCTTCTTCTTCTTCTTCTTCTTCTTCTTCTTCTTCTTCTTCTTCTTCTTCTTTCCCTGTCCCAAGTGACCAGCTTGTCCGGCATCATGTGTGTGGGAGTATGAGGGCATTTTCACTGCAGGAGAGACCTGCGGAGACATGTGTCTCCATGGAAGGCCATGTGAGAGAGTGGGAGGACAAAGCACACAGAGAGAGGAGGGGTCAGAGGGCAGCTTCCTGGTTAAGACAAAGAGAGGCATCCCATTCAAGGAGAACATTTATACAGACAGAGTGATGCAGCACTCCCCAAATGTCCGGACATGCTGAGTCACTCCCTGCAACAATAACTCCCACCCCGAGCGCTGTTTCATGTGGGGAAATGGCTTGAGGAGTTGGCAGGAGCCCTTCCCCCAAGGTGGTGTTCCAAGCCTGTCTTGGATCTTCTTTATTTTCTAAAAGCCAGTCCCTACAGCCATTCCCTGAACATGCCATTTGGCTCCTAGGTTCTTGGAGCTAGTGGAGCTTGAGAAAAAGGAAACTTATTTATTTATTCACTTTATTTATATCTCACCTTTCTCCTCGATGGAGCGCCCAAAGCAGCTTGCATCAGTCTCCTCTCCTCAGTTTTATCCTTACAACAACCCTGCAAGGTAGGTTTGGCTGAAAGTGTGTGACTGGCCCATGGTCACCCGGTGAGCTTCCACGGCAGAGTGAGGATTCGAACCTGGGTTTCACAGCCCAGCACTTTAACCACTATACCTCACTAGCTGTCGAATAAGGGTAAGGAAGAGAGTATATGTCCATACGTGCAGAATTTGAGCCTTGGGTGCAAAGACCTTGTTTTCAGTGTCGGTGCTCTGGACTGGAAGATGAAATGTTAATGAAGAGAGAGATTTTGTGCTCTATCACAGTACTTGTTTTGTGTCACAGAGTAACTGTAGTCTGCCTTCTCGCCACCACCGTCTGGCTTCGGTCCTGAGGTACATCATTCTTTCAGGGGAAAAGCCTTCCTGATTTTAATGTGTATTAATAAAATCAGAAGGCATAAAACTTAGCAGAGAAGTCCTACCAGTTGGAAGAGCATGGCAAGGGTGAACTGCAGGTGAAGCCAGGCACCCTTTGGGGTCACACGCCCTTAATGCATAAAAGTCCTAAACGCCTGTAATTTTGCCTTTCCAACTCATTAACCAGATCAATATACAGCAGTTACCCTTCACCTCAATTGCATCGTTAGCCTATCTGTAATTTGCCTGCTATTAAGTTCTCTCTGGCTCTTTGTGTCTCGTGGCTTGGGGTCAGGAGAGGACAAGAGAGGGACGTTGTGTGATATAGCTTAACACTGTGTGGAGGGATGATGTATGGCAGGAACATCACGGCGGGAGCCGAGCAGAGATCAGGACGCAGCTTGACTCCAAACTGCAACCTGGAGCTCAAGAAGGGTGGCTTCACTGTTCCCAATGGGGACCGCATCTCTTCTCTGCTTTCACCTTCATCTAGCACAATTTTGGCCCATTGCTGTTCTCACTACCAACTCAGGGGTCCCCAATTTCGTTTGAGCCTCCAGGCACTTCTGGAATTTAGAGGCTGAGGAAAGGGTGCCATCACAATATGGCTGCCTTGGGGTACTGGGGCCAAGCACATAATGTTGGGAGGTTGTAAGCAATGCTCCCTCTAAGCTGTGGAGTCTTGTGAGTAAAAACTGTGAGCGACTGGCATCAAAGTTGTGAGCGAGCAATTTGGCTCCTGCATAACTTAGTTGGCTCTGGAGCCATCCTTCCTGAGCTAAGACAAAAAGGTGTGAGCCAGAGGCTTAAAAAACTGTGAGCTAGCTCACACTGACTCAGCTTAGAGGGAACACTGGTTGTAACCCAAGTGTTCTTTTGCAATAGAGGCAGCCGTTTTAAATATGTCCTTCCTGTAGACATAAAGATCTGCTGGGTTCTTTTGAAGGACCTTCTCCAATGAAATGGTGGAATGTAGGGTTGACAGGTCCCCTTGTTGTGCTGGTGGGGGGATTTGGGGGGCGTTCCAGGGGTGGGCGGAGGGGGTGTTACGTGATGTACTGATGTCACCCAGAAGTGACATCAGTGTGTCCATGACGTTGGGGTGCAATGCTCTGCTTTTGGGGCAAACTCTATGGTAAAATGGCCTCAAACCATAGAGTGTTGCCCAAAAAGTAGAGCGCCACCTCCTGACATCTCTGACACACTGATGTCACTTCCAGGTGTCATCAGTGCATTGTGCAGTTTTGGGGGATGGGGAGATTTTCCTCTTGCCAGCCAGCTGGAAGGCGGCAGGCAGGAGCCCATGAAAGGGGGAGATCCCCTGCCTCCACCTTAGGAATGGGAACCCCAGTGGAATGTCAGGACTGGCTCTTTGCTTGGAGGAAGAGATTCTCGGTCACAGAAGCAAAGGGGTACCTAGAAACCCATGGATGGGCTCCATGGTTCCCATGCGCACTACACTGGGGATCACTGCTGTAGAGGAACATGAAAATAAACCATCATCGACATCATCATCCCCCAATCAACATCTCCCCCAGCCGCCTTCATCATGGTTCTGCCACCATGGCTGGATTGCTGGAAGATCTGGGCCAGGGAACACACCTACAACAAATACCACCGAAGTGCCAAAAAGATATGCAAAGATCACATATATATAATAAGCCCCAAGAGGTGTCACCACCTTCTAGCTAACCAACATACCCAGCCATAGAAATGTGGACGGCTTCCACATGAGCATTTTCTCCAGCATGGACCATGGGAAAGCTCCCACGGTATATGGGAACATCTAGACATCAGCCATTTGGTGTGCATCTCTCCACCCACTTTAATCCAGAGAAAACAACAACAACAAAAAACACCCCATTCTGTGTGTTGAGGGAAAATTCTCAGGGTGGCTGTGTGGACACTTCACCTGTAGCTCTTTTGAGGTGGGGTTGGAGCTAAACTTTACTTTCAGAATGGTGTGGGACAAATCTGGGTCTGCCAGCTTCCACGTGGGGCCTGGAGATATTTCAGAATGGCTATCGATCTCCTAACCACAGAGATCGGTCCCCTGGAGAATATGGCTAAGAGAGGATGGGCACTATGGCATTATACTCTACTGAGGTCTCTCCTTTCCCCAAGCCCATCCCCCGGCTCCACTCTAATTACTGTCACATCTAGGGTTGCCAGCCTCCAGGTGGTGGCTGGAGAACTCTTGGGATTACAACTGGCCTCCAGGTGACAGAGATCAGTTCACCTGGAGAAAATGGCTGCTTTGGAAGGTGGACTCTTAAGGTCGTCCAGCAGGTGCAAGTGGAGGAGTGGGGAATCAAACCTGGTTCTCCCAGATTAGAGTCCGCGCACTTAACCACGACACCAAAGGGGAGGAACGGGGTGGGGGCAGTAAGCAGAGCAGGAATAGCTGCGTGCTGATGCTGTTCCCTCGTGTTCCACCCTACTTGTTGCTGCCACGTAGAGGGAGGAGGAGAATGAATTTCCAAGTTTAGCCAACGGGCGTTTCTTTTCTTTCTCCTGTGCGAGTGACTGTCTGCCTGATCAGTCAAGGCAGCTGGGGGGGGAGGGAGGCTTACCCTTGACCACATTCCCAGGGCTCACTGCATGAAAGGGGATTTTGGCCAGTTTTGGCTTGTAACTGGTTCACATTTGGAAAAGAAGAACGAGCCCAGTGGGGAGAGCTGGTCCCCAACAGGTTGTGCCTAAGGAACTGGCCTGAGAGGAGCTCCCTTGGCAAGCTATGAATGCTCCCCTCCCGCCCTCACTGCACAATCTATCACGGTGCGGCTGCAGACACCACTTTCGTAAGTAGAAGCTCTTTGCCTGCTGGGTCCTCTGCAGAGATCAAATGCTTCCCTTCAGCACCAACATCCCTCAGCTGCACGTCTGCTCGGAATACAGAGCACTGCTTAATGTCCGTTGCCTTCCACATGAAAATCTCCTGGGAACATAGCTGTTCTAAGGAACTCATAATCATGGACCTTATTGCTTGGAGGAATGCGAAAAGCTTTGCAGTGTCAAAAGAAATCATGTAGCTTCCTTTATTGGAAGAGTTCAAAAGGTGGAGGGAATTAAAATAAGGACTCGAGTGTAAGAACATAAGAGAGGCCGTGCTGGATCAGTCCGGTGGCCCATCCAGGCCAACACTCTGACCGATTCCCCACAAGCAGCTGTGCTGCCCTGGCTCTTCTGTTTCCCCGGCTTGCATAGGTCAATTCCACACTATTCGTTGCGTGGCCGCATTTTGACCCACAGTTCCCCCCAATTTCCTCCACATCTTCTTGAACCTTGCAAGCAGGGGAAACAGAAGAGCAAGGGTGGCACAGCTTCTTGTGGGGAATCCGTCTCTGTGTCACACAGTGGCCAAAGCTCAGGTGCCATCAGGAGGTCCACCAGAGGGACCAGAACTCCAGAAGTCCTCCCTCTGTGGCCCCCCAAGCACCACGAATACAGCGCATCACTGCCCCAGACATGGCATTCCATCTATACATTGTGGCTAATAGCCACTCATGTTGGACCTCTGCTCTATACCCAATCCCCTTTTGAAGCTGTCTATGCTTGTAGCCACCTCTGCTTTCTGCTGCAGTGAATTCCATGTGTTCGGTACTCTTTGGGTGAAGAAGGACTTCCTTTAATCTGTTCTATGACTCCTGCTCATTAATTTCACTGAGTGCCGACAAGTTCTTGTGTTGTGAGAAAGGGAGACAAGTACTTCTTTCTCTACCTTCTCTATCCCAGGCATAATTTTGTCCACCTCTACCATGTCACCCCTCAATTGTTGTTTCTCCAAGCTAAACAGCCCTGACCTCTTTAACTTTTCTTCATAGGGAAGGTGTTCCATTCCCTTTATTGTTTTAGTTGCCCTTTTCTGCACCTTTTCCAATGCAATACTACCTTTGTTTTGAGGTGTGGTGACCAGAACTGTACAAAGTTTTGGTGGCTACCAGGTGTGCTTGCTGGGTTAGCAGGAAAGACATGGACCTGTGACAAACGGGGAGAGTAGATTTACACTGGGGATCCGTGACTGAGCAGGTTTCCCTGGCATATGTCCACCACCTGTTGATGGATACACATTCCCACTGTGGCAGAAACTGGTGTACTCTCCACAAACATATGTGCTCTGCAAGATAGTTATTGCATTCATAATAAAGCGCCAAACTCCATCAGGGTTCTAAATGTGAGTGGAAACAATCAGTGTTCCCTCTAAGCTGAGTTAGTGTGAGCTAGCTCACAGTTTTTTAGCCTCCGGCTCACACATTTTTGTCTCAGCTCAGGAAGGATGGCTCCAGAACACACTAATTTATGCAGTAGCCAAATCACCTGCTCACAACTTTAATGCCGGTAGCTCACAAAGTAGAATTTTTGCTCACAGGACTCCACAGCTTAGAGGGAACATTGGAAACAATATTAATTTGGTACAGGCCATCATACACTGGCCAAGACTTTAGGGGGGATCCCAGAGAGAGCTCCTACTGACCTAAGCTTATGACCAGGGGTCATTTCGTAGAAAAAGAGGTGCAGGAGCTCATTAGCATAACTCATTTGCATATGCCACACCCCCTAACATCACTGGAAGTGTGTCAGAAGGCAATACCCACCACTCAGGCTCCACTGGACTGTTTTGGATTGCTAGCTATTGGGGGGGGGGAATGGGCAGATCTGTCCTCGCAGAGGGGGGAGAGCTTGTGCCTGAATAAAACTTGGTATTAAAGGTGCCACTGGACTGTGTTGGACCGGGGGGCGGGGAGATCTCTGCAGCTTACCTGGCTGCTTCTTGCTCTGACTGAGGGCTGCTGGGAGCAGGGGGTGGGGCTTGTTGCATGTGCCCACCCCTTGGGCTCTTTACTGCCGGAGCTCCGCTCCTGTGCGCTCCTGTAGGAAATGACCCCTGACTTATGAATAAGGTGTTTTATATCTGTAGTTGATCTATGGTCTCCCTCTAGCTCTGTGATACTCAGTCCAATTCTGCAACCATCTGTGTCCCTCTATACTGCATGCCACTTCCACTTTCTTTGTTCATCGGGTTTTATGGTACCTTCTGCATAGATTTATGGCTGTTCATGGGTGACTTCACAGTCATTATGGTATGGTCCCAGGGTATCTGAGTGTGGTTTTGAGCTGCACCTTTTCCTTGCTCCGCTTCGGATTTGAAGCAGACAACTTGATACGGCTTCATTGATTTCCGTCAGATCCCCCCTGCCCCTATTTCCCCTCTGTATTTATCAGGTGCGATCCACCATCCAAAGCATCTCCTAAGCTGCTAATGACCACTGAGGCAAGTACTGACACAGGAAAATCTGCATACCAATGCAGGAGCGAGCGTTGAAAATGAAATGGATGGCAAGCTGACATGGGACTTAATGGGCAGCCAATGCAGAAACCAGGATCCGAGGCAATGCAATGAAAACAGATATTCCGAATAAGGGGGAACCCAAGTTGAGTGTTGAGAAAATGTGGAGCGAATGCAAGATACAGAATGGACCTTACTCTGTGGTTCACAGAGAGCCACTTTTGCAATGACTGTCACTCAGAAGGGCCACGTGACTACTGAATATCAAGTGCAACACCACAATGCAGATACACAATGATATAAGATATAATTATTAAATATATACTATTACCTTTTTTAATTGCTGGGGTTTCTCTGAGCATATAGGGTGCTTTCTCCACCACTGTTGAGCCTTCGCCAGTGTAAAGGCTGCTTGCACCTTTACACATTTTCTTTACAGCCAGCCCTTGTGTATCTGGAGTGAGGGGAAGGACATCCCTGTCTGCCTTTTTGCTCTCTCCTCAGCCTGGGGTCCAGTAGCTCAGGTGAGAGAGTATGATTGCCAAGAGAAGAGTAAGATGATGATGAAGAAGAAGAGATTGGATTTATACCCGCCCTTCACTACCTGGAGGAGTCTCAGAGCAGCTTCCAATCTCCTTTCCCTTCCCCTCCCCAAAACAGACACTCTGTGAGGTAGGTGGGGCTGAGAGAGCTCTTGACAGAAACTGCTCTGAAGGAACTTGTGACTGACCCAAGGCCACACCAGCAGCTGCATGTGGAAGAGTGAGGAATCAAACCCTTCCTGGGCAGCTGTCGCAGTGGTGACGGTGGTAGTTGTGCTCTCTGTTCTCTGTGGCCAGTTTGCTGTCCTCTCATCAGGTGCCCAGGTGCTTGGAAGAAAGTTCTGAAGCCCTGGAGAAGGGTGGGAGGTTGCTGGAGAGGATTGGCCATGCACTTCCACCCGGCCACAAAGTCTAGGAAGCTGGCTGCTTAGCTGTTCTTGAGTCCCTGCAAGAGTGGCTGCCACCTGCTAACCACAAGCCCTACTGGGCAGTGTCATTGCACACGAAAGCTCATACCCTGAATAAACCATTGTTGGTCTTAAAGATGCTACCGAACTCTAAATTTGTTTTCCTGGAACGTGACAGGGGTTCCATCTGGTCAAAAGTGCTCAGAAGAGCCACAGTCCAGCCGGCATGTCAAAAAGCCACAGTGAGTGAGTCTCACGGCTCTAGCCTGAAGGACTGTTTGAGGGATGTTTTTTAGCTCGAGGGTTGTTTTATGCCCATGGCTTTAAAAAAGAACAACGATTAATTAATGTTGTTTTCATGGTTTTATGGTATTGTTTTTGTCAGCCACCTCGAGTTGTCTCTGGGGAGGCAGTATGCAAATTCCCTTAAAAATTAAAATGAAACAAGGGCTCGCTCTGTCATCAGGCAAAGTAACAGGCTGTGGTCACACGTGCAGTTTGTGGCTCTATAGTGGCGTTACCTGAGCGGAATGAATGGGCCCCTCCAGACGAGGACATCTGCCTCCCGTGGCGCAGTCATCGGCAACCCATGCTGTTCTGCTGTGGAAGCAGAATAAACAGACACTGGGGGAAATCCAGTATGAATGGATTCTTCGCAGTTCCCTCCGGGTTTTCCGACGTCTGAACTCTCCTGCAGTGAAAGGAACCCAGAAAGGATGCCTGAAGTTGCAGATCCATTTTTGCTACTGGTTTTTCTTTAATTGCCGCCCATATGCGCATCCATCTGCCTGCATTTAAATAAAACCCATCTTTACAGCTTGTCCTGTGGTTGCAGCGCAACACTAATGTAACCTGCCACAGGGTGTGTGGTCTGAATGAAATGCTCCACTACACTTTGAACTGGTACAATTTGAGGCACCATCGTACCATGCCAAACTGCTAGTTGTGACCACAGCCACAGTAAGAAGAGGGTGGCCCTGAGCATGCGCAGAGCGTAGGCCTTGTATGTGAGCCGTATTTCATTAGTGCTGGTCCCCATGGTGTTTGGTGCCTGGGAACAGATGAAGTCTTAACTGAAGGGGCTGTGAAGCATGTGCAAAATGCCATTCCCTAACATTGCCAGATGTTAGACATCTGGGATACATTTAGGGAAACGCTTTCCAGGTTGGAGGCTGTGGTTTGAACCTTGTTACCTTTCATTATTGGAAAATAGCTATTGGCTATGATTCCCCCTCCCCACACTATAATCCAAGTTTCCAGCCCTCCGGTATTTACTTGCCACTTTTCTGTTGTGCGGACAATGGTGCTGTCTGTCCTGGTGAGGCCTTTATTCATGGCTAATGGATCATCAAGTTAATCACCGCTTAACAGGGCAGCCTGGAGAAAAGTCTCCCTCTCTCTATTATGTCCCTGAATTTATGGACATTATCCTTGCTGGGGAGCAGGCGAGGAGTTCTTGCCCATTGAATTAATCAGCTTTTATGAGAACAGGGTAGATCGATCCTGCAATCGGAAAAAAAAATTTTTTTATACCAGAAGCCATTTCAGTGCCTGAAAAGCCCAGGGTTTTGAACCAATTGTGGGTTTTGCTGTTAGGCAGAACTGAGTTCCAGCATGCCAGATACACGCTCCTGTTGAAAAGGCACAGTGTCCTTTTGGGAGACTTACCATGCAGTCTGTTCAGCAGTAAATCTCACTGGGTTCACTGGGTAAGTGTGCACAGGACTGCAACCTGTGCACAGGACTGCAACCTTAGGCCCTGCTATCCCAGTGCTATCCTGTGCAGAGTTTCTCCAGTCTGATGGCAATGAGCTTATACTGGAGTAACTCAGCAAGGGAGTAACACTGTGAGTCTTCTCACAGTGCCTCCCCTGAGGCTCTGTGATAAACATTCATGACTGTGTCTGCACATCTGTTTTGCTCCAACTTGTTATTCAAACCAGAGCAGTGCTTTGGGGAAGATAATGTTGTGTGCGTCCTCCAGTTGCCCACTTTCCAGGGTTCCCACTGCTTTGGGAGCCAGTTCAGTGTAGTGGTTAAGTGGACGGACTCTAATCTGGGAGAACCAGGTTTGATTCTCTGCTCCTCCACATGCAGCTGCTGGTGAGACCTTGGGCAAGCCATAGTTCTGTCAGAGCTGTTCTCTCAAGAGCTGTTTCTGTCAGAGCTCTCTCAGCCCTGCCTACCTCACAGGGTGCCTGTTGTGGGGAGGGGAAGGAAAAGGAGTTTGTAAGCCGCTCTGAGACTCCTTTGGGTAGTGAAGGGCGGGGGATAAATAGAATCTCTTCTTCTTCTTCAAGTCAAGATCTTTCACATCATCACCTCCTGCCTGATCCTTTTCACTGGAGATGCTGGGGATTGAACCCGGGACCTTCTGCGTGCCAAACAAGTACTCAACCAATGAGCTATGTCTCCTTCTCAATAATGCAAGTGAGCACACTTCTGAGGTTTAAAAAAGTCACCTAGCTTTTTAAGTGAACAAGGCAGATCTGTGAACTAACAAAGACGGCTGCCTCAACATGCCTGGTTGAGAGATGGTCATTTTCTCAAGGCAGAAGAAACAAAACAAAATAGAGATCAAACAAATCCAACCAATCAAACCATTTCTCAGGGTCATGGGCCGGAATGTATCTGTTAGGAAAGCTCTGTTAGAGTTCAAAAGTGAAGCAAAAGAAGATGGGCATATGGTTGGAAGACACATCCAGGAGCAAAGCAGAGCGCACTTTGACATGAGGAAGGTTCTACAGCCAAGATCGCTAATGATTTAAAAAGACAGCAGAGGCACATGGAGAAACATGGTGATGCTCACAAAGCAAGCAGCATGGGCACAATGAGTAGCAATGTATGAGGAACCATTACATGGGCTGCATCCACATAGTGACACTTCCCCATCGTGAACTCATGGCCACTGCGCATGCAGAGGCATTTGCAGTGGCAACGGAGCATCCACATGATAGTGTTCTCTATACTTTCCTTGGTCATCCCCTTGTTGCCGATGTTTCCTCCCATGCCACCAGAGGATTCTTTTGCAGTCTTTAAAAAAGAAAATAGGGGTAGCTACATCATCAGCAAAAAGCCCTCCAGTGGTGTGGGAGAGGAGGCTCGAGGAGAAGAGAGCTGCAAAATAGTGCCAATGGAGGTGAGAAGTTCAAGATGCATACCTTCTCGTCCTAAACTAACCTGAGTTGACAGCAGTGTTTTGGGAAAGACTGTAACAAAGCTGGTTCGGTGTAGAGATTGGGAAGAAGAAGAAGAGGAGGAGGAGGATGGATTTATACCCCGCCCTTCACTCAGAGCAGCTTACAAACTCCTTCTCTTCCTCTCCCCACAACAGACACCCTGTGAGGTAGGTGGGGCTGAGAGACCACTTTTGAGGACTGCTCTTGAGAGAAAAGCTTTGAGAGAACCAGGGGTCATTTCCTGCAGGAGCGCACAGGAGTGGAGCTCTGGCAGTAAAGAGCCCAGGGGGCGGGCACATGCAACAAGCCCCACCCCCTGCTCCCAGCAGCCCTCAGTCAGACCAAGAAGCAGCCAGGTAAGCTGAAAAGGCCGCCCCAGCCCCGCGGTCCAAAACAGTCCAGTGGCACCTTTAATACCAAGTTTTATTCAGGTACAAGCTCTCCCTCCTCTGCGAGGACAGATCTGCACATTCCCCCCCCCAATAGCTAGCAATCCCAAACAGTCCAGTGGAGCCTGAGTGGTGAGTGTTGCCTTCTGACACACTTCCGGTGATGTCAGGGGGTGTGACGTATGCAAATAAGTTATGCTAATGAGTTATACTAATGAGCTCCTGCACCTCTTTTTCTACGAAATGACCCCTGGAGAGAGCTGTGGGGAGAACCGTGCACTCCTAACCACTACGCCAAACTGAGCTGAGACGCTGGAGGGTGGCTCCTCTCAGAGTAGACAATGCCAACCTTGACGGACCCAGGGCCGACACTGTATAAGGTCGCTTCATGTGGCCTCCCCCCCCCCACCTTAACCGTATCTCCCAGCCGTCTGTCACTTCAGACCCTTTTCTCTGTGCCCGGCTCACTCCCCGCACCAGGCCAGCTCTCCCGTCCTGGGCTGATCTGGTCCCTTGTCATTTGGCCCTCAGTCTCTCTGGGTATCTCCAGTGTGACCCAAAAGGTCTGCTTGGGGCCAGCTCCGTAGCTGCCGTGGGGCTATTTGGGGTTCAGCCTCCTTACTTAGATGCACAGCCCCACATGCTTTTCTGCCTGAAATGATTTTTTTAAAATCAGTTTTTAGCATTTCTTTAAAGGCGCTCGCTTCCTCCGTCCACCCTCCCCAGCTTCCCCACCTTTAAAGAAAAACACCCACACCTCAGCCTGGAGAAACCCTGCCTTTCCCCACTTTTTAAAAAGAACAATCTGGAAGTGGCAGCTCGACTCACTTGGCTGGATCCTTCCAGCCTTGCCCTGCGGTCTCTGCCTGGTCTGCCTGCAGGGGCTAGCCGGCTGCTCCTTTGGAGCTGGGGAAGCCATTCCCGAGCGAGCATCGTTAACGCAGAGAGCAGAGGGTGAAAGAGGCTGGACCAGACAGAAATTTAGCCTTCTCCTATACTGGGTAGTGGCTTTAATTCTACTGCATTGTTTGTAGACTGTTGGTAGAAAAGAGGAAAGTAAAAAATATTTTAAAAACACCGACACTACCCAAGCTCCCTTAAAAATTTGAAAGCCTACCGGGGGGAGAAAAAGAACCCTAGCTATGGGCCTGCTTGTGGCTACGAGGACTTTTGAGATGGCCACCAAAGGCATTGGTTGAATTTCATTTCCTTGTGCAGGGAGGGGTGTGTGACATTGGTCTGGGACCTGTGGTGTGTTCTGCGGCTCCCTATGCGGCCAGACCCAAGAGCCCATTTTTTGAACCACTGATTTAATCAGGTAATTGTGAGGCTTCAATGCAGCTCTGAGCTCCTTGGAGGAAAGGCAAGGTAAAGTCTCCCCCCCCCCCACTTTGCTTGCAGCCTTTTGCGTCTTCGATCACTCAGCTCTCCGCTTTGTGTCTTTCCATCCTCTTGGAATCGAGACAGGATGTAACTTAGAGGAAAATTAAAACAGGCATTGGGTCCAGCTCCGAAAGCTGGCAAAGTTGGCCATTTGCCGTGGCTGCCGCTTCAACCATGCCACCCTTTCCCCCCACACTGCACGAAGCATCCAGCGAGGCACTAGAAGAGAACTCTTGGTGCACGGCTCTGCCTTTTCCTCGTTTACGGGACCCAGTGGGGGGTGCCTGGGCCAAAGTCTCCTAGCATCCTGGAGCTGCGTCAACAGATGGCGGCACCAGTAGCCAAGATCAGTTTCAGAGACCAGGCCGGTACTTTTTACAGAACAGGATCTGAACCAAGGCCTCCCAAAATCTCTCTCCTTTGATCCTTACCTGCGCCCTGTTGTGGCTGTAAGCAGCCCTCCCCCTCCAACCTGCCTCTTCCTCTTTACAACACGACAGAGTATCCACATTTTAAATTATTAATGCTGGGGAAACAAAGAGAGATTCATTAAAGCGCCGCGCTGCTTGCACAATGGAAGACCAAAGACGATTCCTCCCACCGCCAGATAATTAGTTGTTGAAACAGAGAAATAAAAGCATTATTAAGACTTGTCTGCTTATTTATTTATGGGCCGTGTTCATCCACTCCATCATACTGTTCCGATGCTTGGGCTCTAACTAGCAGGGAGAAATGAAGCTCCCCCCCTCCATCCGGTCAAGGCTTAGAAATTAAAGCTCCCCTGTTTTTGGCAGTCCTCTCCTGGTTCCCCATGTCACCCTTCCTCCCCCACATCTGTCGCTCAATGTTTGTAAAGCAGGTGGACTGCCTGAGACATAACAGGAGAAGGTTTGTACTGATAGCAGAGACTTCTAGACTTGCAGAAATAAAAACATTGCAATGTGCCTTGAAGCTTTGCCCGAGACCCAAACTTGGCAAAAACTGGGGATTTGTGCATGTCTTCTACTCTCTTGCAGTCAGAAAACCCTGGCTGAAGTAAAGCAAGCAGCCCGGTGCTTCATTTGATTCCGGAGCACAAAAGCAGGGAGGAAATGGAGTGTGGAGGACAGGGTGTGAATGGTGCGAATCCTGCACACTCAGGCTGCAGTCAGATGAGCAATTTGCCATGATAGAATAGCGTTAAGAGCATGATCGAACAGCAACATCTCCCTTCCGTGCCCTGGTCATTGGCACTCCATGTTGCTCTGCTTTGGAAGTGGAATAATCATGGACCAGGGAAATTCTGGTGTTAACGGATGCCAGCGCTTACATTCCACTTTCCTGGACGCCTGAACTCTCCTGCTGTGAAAGAAACCCAGAAGGGAAGTCTGAACCCACAGATCTGTTTCCGCCACTGCTTTTCTAGTTGCTGCCTATATGCACATATGTGCATGAGCACATATGCGCACGTACCCACCTGCATTAAAACAAAAATGGCTGAGCAGTGCACTCTGTGGTTGAAGTGCTGCAGTAATGTGAACACCTGACCACCGGACGAGCACACGGGGAAACAGCCTCAGGGTGTGCTGTCTGGTTGGTCTGCACTTTAAATTGGCGCACTTAGAGGCGCACCCAGATCGCAGCAAGCCTCCAGAGTGACCGCAGCCTCAGTCTCTTCCCCTCCTCCCCAAGAATCTCTTTAGTAACAAAGGAAACTTTCTCTTTGCTACCAAAAGTACTGGGGAGGGGGCTGATATTTTCAGAGCAGGTTCCCCCCCATCTCTTCAGCTGTGAAGGGAAGGGAGGCGTGTCCCAGTGAGTTACTTACAAGTTATTGCTCATGTCTTTTATTGGAAAATCAAAACCAGCATTGGATAGGGTTGCCAGCTCTGTGTCGGGAAATAGATTTGGGGGGTGGAGCCTGGAGAGGGCGGGGTTTGGGGAGGGGAGGGACCTCAGCAAGGGACAATGCCATACAGTCCACCCTCCAAAGCTGCCGTTTTCTCGGAGGAACATATACTTAAAGAACTTACTAATTTTTCTCTGCAACAAAACCAAATACAATCACTTCATACCAAATCTAAAATTTAAACATAACCACGTACTCTGACATCATAAGCAATACACCAAGTCATATATTCTTCTCCATTATTTAAATACTCCTTGCTCATCAAAACCGCAAATCAGTTTTTTTTCATTTGCATGCAGAAAGTCTGTAAGGGGCTTCCAACTGACAATAAAAGTAGATAATGTCTTTTCTTTAATCAAGGAAGTAAGCTTGGTCATTTCCACAAGTTCCAGCACCTTTAACCACAAGTCTTCTACTGCAGGTATTTTAGTTGATTTCTAGTTCTGTGCATAAAGTAACCTCGCTGTTGTAGCCATAGACAAAAACAAAGTTCCATGCCTATTTTCAAGCTGACTGTCCATGAGTCCTAAAAGAAAAACTTCTGGCTTCATTTGTATGTTAATTTTTAAAATCTTCTAGTTTGCTGTAGTGGTTCGGAGTGCAGAATCTAATCTGGGAGAACCGGCTTTGATTCCCCATGCCTCCACAGGCAGCTGCTGGTGTGATCTTGGGTCAGTGACAAGCTCTCTCAGAGCTGTTCTCTCAAGAGCAGTTTCTGTGAAGAGCTCTCTCAGCCCCACCTACCTCACAGGGTGTCTGTTGTGGGGAGGGGGAGGGAAAGGAGATTGTAAGAAGATTCTCCTTCCAGACCTGGCAAACCTAATCTGTTCTCCCTCTCCAGTGCATGGGCACTCTGCTGCCCTTTCCTTCTCAAACATTGAAAAGGGGCGTACTTTTCAAGGGGATTCAGAAATAATGATGCCACTCGGTTATGCTCTACCCCTACGGACACCTCGGCTTGGTCTTTGTCAGCTCTGTTTATGCATGCGACTTTATTCTGTGTGATGCTCACTCAGCCATTGAACAAGTGGAAGGATATTCCCCCCCTTCTAGAATGGGCTCCATTGGAAGGAAGAACTGGCTTCGCATCCCCTTGCAGAAGAAAGGAAGGGAGCCAAGTGGTTTCAGGAGGAGCCCATAAATGGGCTTTTTAACAAATAACATTTTAATTAACCTGCCATAGATTGTCCTCTTGTAGAGGAGCAGTTTTTCTTAATTAAAGCCGCGGTGAAATTCCATAACGGGTCCCCTCCCGCCAACGTTTGAACAGGAACGCTGGATGTATTTATAGCAGGTGTAATTTGAGTTAACGGCACAGTCGCCACTTTTATTGGTACACTGAGCGAGCGGCCCATTAGCTCTTCGGCGTTGACTGTTGGCTATTAATATTTATCATGGTGGCTGTTGTTATTTTCGAATTGTCCTTTCATGTCCAGGGGACACATTCTGCTCCGTTAGATATCCTGTGCTAAATCCAGAATGCGTGCTTGGGTTGCCAGAGCGGTACTCTAGACATAAACCGCTGGAACTGAGCCTGGGATGAGCCATTTTATAATCTGCCATTCTAGCAAGTAACGTCTCCCCAGTGGTTGCCATTAGCCTTAGGCAAAGCTTAGGCGACTGCCTAGGATGGCAGTCTGCAAGGAGCAGAATCTGGGCATGCAGATTCAAGGGAAAGGAGGCTGCAAAACTAGGCTTCAAAAAGACTTTGACCGCTGACTAACAGAACGCAAGGTCTCTGAGATGGGGCACACTTGCTTCATCCGCTCTTTTCTGCCTGCTGCCTTCTGGGTGCTGGTTATGACCTCCAGAGCTGCTTGGCCTTCATCTCCTTGAATGCCTTTTTCCTTCTGGTTTCTCTGGTCCTTAACTAGGCTTGCCAAGTCCCCCGGGGAGGGCGGGGAAACCCCCACCCCAGAGGGCCATTCCCCACCGCCGCCGGATTGGGCCCCGGGGGGGAACCTCACCCCGACGTGCGCGTCACCCGGAAGTGACGCAACCACGCCGGACATGCTGGGGGCGACGTGCACGTGGCGCGTGCGGGGGAAGCGCGCACGCACGCTTTGGACGTTGAATGGGAATCCCCCACTCCGGAGGAATTTACACTTGGCAACCCTATCCTTAACCAAGCATATATTCCTAACACCCTGTTAGGCTGCCATTTTAATTAGTATGGATGGGTTACGTGCATCACATATATAGAAATGAGGGATGGGGATGAAGGCTCCTTCTAGTGGCCATCTGACACTAGATGGCCATCTGACAGCCATGCTGATCCTGTGGACTTAGGCGGATCGTGAGAAGGAGGGCAGAAGGGTTGCGTCAGTGCTTAGCTCTTGTGACCCTTTCTTACACGCCCAGGGAACTGTTGATCGCCCCTTGGGGGGTCAGGAAGCAATTGTTCTCCAGGGCAGTTTGACTGGGGATCCTGTAGGTTTTTTGTCATCTTCTGGGCATGGAACAGGGCTCACTGGGGGTGTGGGGGGGAGGTATTTTGTGAATTTCCTGCCTTGTGCAGGGGGTTGGACTCGATGACCATGGAGGTCCCTTCCAACTCTATGATTCTGTGATTCTACCAGGGATGGGCATAGGGAGAGAAAGCACAGTTGTTAGTGGATAGGGTTGCCAGCCCTGCACCAGCAAATGCTGGGATATTTTTGGAGTGGTGCTCTATGTTAAAGACCATAGATACTGGGGAAATGCCTACAGCATCATGGAGGATGTCACACTGCATCTGGGTGAAGTGTTGGAGAATGTGCTGTCATTTCTGGATAACACTCTAGGATACCTATGGTCTTTACCATAGAGAGCAGGGAAATTCCTAGAGGGTCACCATTAATGCTGTACCCCCATTTCTTTCTCCTCCTCCTCACATCATCAGAAGCAGGGGATTGGAGCTGAATGGACAGGTTGCCTGCCAATAGCGGGCAAATGGCTAGCCTGTTAGAAGAGCAGTTCTGCAAATGGCTAGCCTGTTAGAGAAGAAAATTTTAGTGTATTTCTTTTTAAGAATAGTATATTAGAATACTGGGATATGATGTACTCTGCATATTCGGAGTTGCGGTGGCTCAAGTGGTTAAGACGCTGAACTGCAGGCTGTGGAAGGTCAGTAGTTCAGGAGTTTGAGACCCGGTTGCCGCATGATGGAGTGAGCTCCCATCTCTAGTTCCAGCTCCTGCCAACCTAGCAGTTTGAAAGCAAGAAATTGCAAGTAGATAAATAGGTACCACTTTGGTGGAAAGGTAACAGCGTTCCATGCGCCTTGGTGTTTAGTCATGCCGGCCACATGACCACGGAAATGTCTTCGGACAGCACTGGCTCTTCAGCTTTGAAACGGAGATGAGCACCGCAACCCTAGAGTCGGATTCAACTGGCTTTCGAGCAAGGGGGCCTTTACCTTTACCTTGGACATAGTCATTGCTTTACGTTGACCTTATAACCTTCACTTGTTATTTACTGTCACTTTGCATATCTTGATCATCATCATGTTACGTTTGCTGTTCATTCTCTGGCTATAAGTTTGAAGCTTGACTGCCATTCTAACTATTTGAAAAAGGTGTGCGTGCACATGAAAGCTCATACCTTGAATAAACCTTCGTTGGTCTTAAAGGTACCACACAGGACTCTGAATTTGTTAGAAGAACAGTTCTGAAGGAGCCAGCCCTCCCATGCAGCAGCTGTGATGTGCGCCCAAGGCATTGTGCTTCTTCCATGCTCCATGTTCTGAGATGCTCTGTCAGTTGGTTTTTGCCACTGCGTGGCCAAGACTAGGCATGTATGTGTGCCAGTATAGCAAAGTCTAATTTGGGTTGTTGTCAAGGAGATAATTGTGTCCCAATTTGAGAGAAATTTGATTTTGGCATTTTGCTGTTCATTTAACTTCTTTGTTGTTTTGATTCCCCCCCCCTCTGCTTTTGGCTTAAATGATGATTTCAGGGGGGGGGATACTCAGACCCCTGGCACCATATAACCATGAGGAGTTAGAGTTCTCTGTCTGCCTTTGTAGCAGCTTTCTCTTGCTTGTAGCTTTAGCTCTAGATGGTTTTGCTACTGGAAATATTTTGGAAACATTCCAGTAGCACAAATCAAAACATTCTACTACCTAACTTTACCCTAATTTCTGGTTCCCCCCCCCCAGTCATTTAATTGGTAGTATCAATAGTTCTTGCATTTTATGTCATGAGAGAACTAGTGGTATATTGTCAGAAATACATCATTAAAAGTTATGCATGCCTCACAAATAAGGTTGTCCACTTACATCTCTGCATGAGTCACTACTCTGGCCTACTATCTTACTAATAAAACTCTGCTGGGTTGGGTATTATTATGGCATGCTGGCATTGGTGTGGCAGGATCAGTCAGTTAAACCCAGCACAGAGTTCCAGCAAATTATTTCCTTCCAGAAGAGTTTGCCTGTTGCTTCTATACATGAGTTGCTGTTCTGGAGTTTCCTCTTTCTAATAAGGAGGTATGGCCAGATCTTTGGTTTAGATACAGCATCATGTTCTTGTGAACTGAAGGATTTGTTCCTGTGAAGCAGAAATTTATTCTCTTGCATCTTCCCACTGCCAATCAAAATGTCTCCCTAGATGCTGATCCTGGGGGAGAGGGGACCCCTAAGAGCAGCATTGCAGGGGCATTTGGGGCGGCAGTGGGCAGGAGTGTGAGAGCCTGTTTGGTGTAGTGGTTAAGAGCATGGACTCTAATCTAGGAGAACCAGGTTTGATTCCCCACTCCTCCACATGCGGCTGCTGGTGTGACCTTTGGTCAGTCACAAGTTATTTCAGAGCTGGAGCTGTTCTCTCATGAGTAGTTCTTGAAAGAGTTCTCTCAGCCCCACCTACCTCACAGGGTGTCTGTTGTGGGGAGGGGAAGGGAAAGGAGAGTGCAAGCTGCTCTGGGACTCCTTTGGGTAGGGAAGGGCGGGGCATCCCTCCTCCTCCTCCTCCTCCTCTTTTTTCTCCTCCTCCTCCTCCTCCTCCTCCTCCTCCTCCTCTGTCACAGGCAGTGGGCAGAAATCCATCCAACCATGGAAATGCTGTGCTAGATCTAGGCCATTGACTCATGCAGCATGCAGGGGGTGAACACACCTGTACATAATTTGGGGTGTTTTTAATGTTTCTCACTCAAGAGCTTTCTTGCCTTCATTCAAAAGCCGTAGCAAGTAATACAGTTGTGGACAATGGGCAATAAGACAGATATAACACGTATGAACCTAAATAATGAATAAAACTCCTGAAAAATCAAAATATTAAATAACATGGAATCATTTAATAATCTCCAATTAAAACCCAGCTAACATGTTGCAGATTGTCAAGAAACATCTCACTTGTCATGGCAACTGGGTGATCACTTCTTGCCGTTTCCTGTGTCTGTCCCAAAGCTTCCACTCGGAGACCAACCCTGCACAGATTTTTTTGTGTATGTCAAAAGAGCCTTTCTATTTTAGTGTCCTCTTTCTCCGCTTGGTGCAGGAGAAATGCCCTAAGTGTTTGCAAATAATATCTTTCACACCTCTTTCACTGAACTAGTAACTTTTTTTTTTAAAAAAAGAAAGCCATTCACATGGCAATTTGGATTTTCAAAGCACTTAAGACACATTAACTAATTATCATCACAGCAGCTGTCAAAGCAGGATGTTCCATCTCAGCTTCATTTGCTGAGATGGAGGAAAGGGGGGGGGGAACCCTGATTTCCTCTCATCCGTCTCTTTCCTTCCCTCACACTTTGAGGAACCTTGTTCGGGGCTTAATAACTAAAAATGAGAGATGATATCTGAGACCCTAATAACCAGCCAGTGCACCTTGAATCATGGACGGCCTCCCCACATGCCTTAGAGTGAATGACACTTCGAAGAGACAGGCCTCGCTTTGTCAGATGCCTATGGAATAGATAAATATTTTACAGACCAAAACCACAGGAAAAGGGTTGAGCGAAGAAGAGGAGCTGTAGCAGAGAAAAGACCTGTCCTGTTGTAAATCATTCAGGCTCTGACTAGTTGTGGTGGAGCACAGGGGGAGAGGTGGTCTTGCGGATATGATGCTCCAAGGCCATGAAGGAGTGTGATAACTAATGCCTTAAATTGAGCCTGGTAACTGATAGGCAGCCAGTGAAGTACCTTGCAGGATGGGAATAATATGCATGCTCCATCTGGCTCCCGATAATAGCCGAGCCACATTGTGAGGTCCCCTAGGGTGCCACCCCCTGTTGGGGGTGGGGTTCTCCCCACTTTTGGGGGGCCCAATCTGCCCCCGAAAAGCCCCCGAAAAGCCCCATCATGCCTGATGTACCCAGTGCAATGACATTACCTGGAGATGATGTCATTGTGCTGGGCACGTCGTGCGGGGATGCTCTAGGATTTGGATAAAAACTCTATGGTGACCATAGAGTTTCTGTCCAAATGCTAGAGCGTCCCCTGCACAATGTGCCCGGTGTGATGACTTCGCTTCCGGGTGACATCAACATGGTGCATGCACTTCCTGCGTGTGCCAGAAGATCCAGGAGCCTGGGCTGGAGCCCCCCCGCTAACAGCCAGGTAAGACCTGGCAGCCCTAATCCCCCCTGGCCACTGGTAGAGGATGGGAGGGTAGGGTTGCCCGATCCAGGTTGTGAAACTCCTAGAGATTTGGCAGTGGGGGCTGGAGAGGATAGGGACCTCAGTGGAGTCCACCCTCCAAAGCATCTGTTTTCTCCAGGGGAACTAATCTTTATTGCCTGAGCTGTAATTCCGGGGGATCCCCAGGTCCCACCTGGAGGCTGGCATCTCTAGCCATGGCATTCTGCACCAGCTGGAGTTGCAGGCTGATAGAGAAACAGCACATTCCACAGCACGACTGGAGAGAGAGATTTGAAAGCCGTTCTGTTTTATGGTAGATGTCGGTACCGAAGTACAAAATATCCATATATTCATTTATTCCGTATCATTCTTCGCAGCCCATTGTCTGTGCTCTCAAAATGGTTCAGAGCTCTAAACCACGAGGCACAACAAGTTCAATAAATCTGAAAGAACTACACTTTAAAAAAAAAAATCAGCCAAGCTGTTTGGAAAAGAAGCACCAATAGAATAAAATGCTACAGTTTGTTTAAAACTGACACTGTTGGCAGACCTCCCCCCACCAAAGTCTTGTTGAATAGGAAGGTATTAATTGGCCTCGAAATAGAGAACAGCCAGGTGGCCCGGTGGGCTTCTTTGGGGACAGAGTTCCACAGGAAAGCTGCCTCTACAGAGAGCGCCCCAGAATCCTGAGACTTCACATATTTGAAAAAGCTGGAAACACTACAAGGCTAGTGCTGCCTTTCGTAAAGCCTAGTAAGGAATGAATGTAAGCTTGTTAATGCAGGATGGTCTAAGGAGGTGTTCAGAGCTGGGGGGGAAATCATTATGTGACATCATAGCTATCTAAAGCTGCGGCCACACTGGTGGCTTGGTGCAGTATCTAAGGCTATCTCTATTTGGTGCCTCAAATTGTACCCATTTAAAGTGTAGTGGAGCATTTTATCCAGACCGCACACCCTGTGGTGTGTTATCCCTGCAGCCGTTCCATGAGGGAGCAGCCATATTAGTGTTGCGCTTCAACCATGGGAGGAGCTGTAAAGATGGATTTTATTTAAATGCAGGTGGATGGATGCGCATATAGGCAACAACTAAAAAACAAAACAAAACAGTGGTGGAAAATGATCTGCAAGTTCAGATGTCCCTTCCGGATTCCTTTTGTCGTGGGAGAGTTCAGACGTTGGAAAACCCGGAGGGAGCCATGAACAATACTGCACTTTCCCTAGTATCTGTTTATTCCCCTTTCATTGCGGAACAGCACCGGCTGCTGATGACTGCGCCACAGGAGGCAGATGTTCTTGTCTGGAGGGGCCCATTTATTCTGCTCAGGTAATGCCACTATAGTGCCACAAAGGGCATGTGTGTGACCACAGCCTCAGTGTTGTTTGCAGCATAGATTCAATTAATAAAAATTTCAAATGAAATGGGGAAAGAATCTAGGAGGTTGTTCCTAGTGAAACATGGAGATGCCTATTAGCTCCCAATGCATTCCTGTCCTCAAGTGTAGTGCTTTATTTTGTCCCCTGTAGATGTGTATGGCAGCCCTAGACTTATATGAGAAGGCACCAGGGACACCACCACTGACAGGTGGGGTGATCCTGCCTCCTGCTCTGTAGGCCTGGTGTAGGGGTCAGGTTTACCCTTCGCAGGCCCCGGTCACATGGGCCAGATAACGTGTGGGGATGGCGTGGCTGTTCGCTCCGGAGCAAAATAAAGCGCGGTAGCCCGATTACACGGTTCCCCAAGTCTCCGTGTTTCGGCTGTTAGCTGGCAATCACACGGCAATGCCGTGTGTTAGCTGGCAATCACGTGGCAAAGACACGGCATGGCGTGATCACACAAGTGTTTTGCATTTGTGCACATGTGCAGTTCCGCAGAGCAGCACTGCTTTCAGTTTCGTGTTTGTGCGCATGCGCTTAGGAAAAACATCCAGTTTGCAACAGGACGTGGATGGGCGCCGGATGCCATGGGATACTAGCACTCCCATGATCAGACACCCGCTGGTGCCGTGCATTTTCTGGATACTAGTGCACTTTCCTTGGTACTTTTTAACTCCACATCTTCGGCAGGACACCATGGGTTGGCCACGGGTGCACTATGCTTCCCAGATGTTGCGGTGTGATCGCGCTCTGAAAATCCGCCCGACATTCGTGCCTTTCACGCGGCAAATTCTCCGTGTGACAGGGGCCTCAGTCTATCCTTCTCCTTATATCCTGAGTCCCATAGAACTCCAGGGGAACCAATGAGGCTAAGGGGGCCGAATCTTTTCATAATTCTCCGTGTGACAGGGGCCTCAGTCTATTCTTCTCCTTATATCCTGAGTCCCATAAAACTCCAGGGGAACCAATGAGGCTAAGGAGGCCGAATCTTTTCATTTGTTACAGTCACATGTACCAGGAGCTTACCAAATGCACATAACGGGAGCAAGCACTACGTGCGACCCTCCCAGTATTTTTGGTTGCTGTGTTGTCTCAGATTTGCAAGGTGTGTACGGCCTCCGTACATGCAAGCAAACTTGCAGATTGAGGTGGTAATGAGCTGGCAGTGTGCTGAGGAGGTGGAATGGGTAGCACCCCTTCCCACGGTACGGGAGGAATGGCATTATTCACATTACCTCTAGCTTAACAGTTCCTGGAGGAGGAGAGCTGGCATAGCCAGGGTAGCACCTTTCTCCTTGATGTGCTCCATTTCCTTGGCAGAGGTGGTTTTTTTTAGGGGAGCGCTGAGCATATGGTACCATTCCCCCAAATTCTGAAGTGGTACGTCCCATTTTACCACCTCTGAAGTGGTACGTCCTATTTACCACCTCTGCCGCATGTATAGACCAGGCCGGCCTGTTACTTGCTTAGTCCTGCCTTGGGTTTATTTATTTATTTCATTTATACCCCACTTTTCTCCCCAGCAGAGAGCCAAAGGGCTTCCATCGTTCTCTTCTCCACTTTTTCCTCACAACAGCCCTGTGAAGTAGGTTAGGCGGAGCGTGTGTGATTGACCCAAGGTTACCCAGCGAGCTTCCATGACAGAGTAGGGATTCGAACCTGCATCCCCCAGAGATCGTCGTCTGACACTGTAACCACTACAACCCATCGGGTCGGTTTCTCAGGATGGCACGAGAGACTGGCAGAAGTCTGGGGGGAAATTGTTCTAATTGCATGGACGATGGTAATGGCAAAGACGTTTGTAGAAAGACTGGCTTTGTTTCCGTGAAATCCGGTGAACCTCCTTTTTTGCTTGTCAGGAGCTATTGAAGTCTTTTAGGTTGTTTGGGAGGGGGGATCAGGAATCCAGCCATCTGAACCTGCCGTTTACAAATTTCCTCTGAGCTCTTTTAGAATTTCTCCATCTGCCGTCTTTCATCACATACCAGGCAGATATTTGTCTGCTATTGATTTTCTCGTGGCCGGAGCGCCATTAACCAACATTACCTGGGGCTATTGATTGTGAAGGGACTCACCAGGTAGCTGTTCCTTTCATAATGAGGAAAAAGAGCAGATACCATTTGAATAAAGCTTAATTAATCAGCTAGGAGAGGCGACTGAAACGTGAAAAGCTCATCCCTTCACAGGGCCATGGTCATTATCCAGGGGAAGCTAGCAATTTGGTGCATAGCTCTTGGCAAGGTCACTGGGCAACATGGGCATTTGTTTGGGGGTGCCAGGCCCATAAAGGGGAGCCGATGGCCAAGATTGGGCTGCCTCCACAGCTGCCAGCCTCTGTCTTTGCTGACCTTCAGACCGGAGCCACCTGTCTCTCCTGTTCCAGGGCAGGAGAGATGCTGTGGTCGCCTAGCAACCACAAGACGTACCTAAGCCTGCCAACTTCTGAAGCCCCTTAAGATGGAACCCCCACCCCCTGGCCCCATTATGTGATTGTGATGAAACCAGCATAGATGCTTCAATGTTTCCCTTATTAGGATAATATTTCTGACAGTGTATTCAAAGTCGAAAGATTAAAATGCTTCCATGTGTCATGTTTTAAGGCAGGGTGGCCAGTTTAAGGCTTTCTTCTTCTCTGTTGGTACATTTCCAGCTAGGCCAAGTCTGTTAACATCGACTCACAAAATCTTTTATCTGAACCTGAGTTGCCGTCAGCCTCCACAGGCTCAGAACATTTGTTGTTGTTTTTTAACCCAGATTTTGGAATAAATCCATTTTATATCAGATTGGTCGGGTCCGGGCTCTGGTTTGAATGGGATTTGGATTGGGCCTTTAAACCCCTCTAGGCCTCTGGGATGTGGCACTGTTCTCACAGTGCCCAGCTTTCCTGGATGTACCAAAGCATGCTGGGCCTCTGCCTTCACTGCTTTCCTAGCCATTCCTCCCACCTGTGCTAAGGAATTGTTGGAGGTTAGATAACTATTACAGAATACTAAGTGGAAGGATCCCATTTGTAACATGAAGGCCACATTAGGAATATGTCTTGGGCCAGGCCGGGGGGGGGGGCGCTTTATCCAAATGGAACTGGGAGTCCAGATTAATTCCTCAGCATCCAAATTTGGGTTGTTGCCCCACACCTAAATTATCAAGTCAAATAGCTCAGAGTTTATCCATCTGTCTGTCCGTCCATCTACCTGTCTGTCTGTCTATCTATCAATCATCTGTCTGTCTGTCTGTCTGTCTATCTGTCACTGTGACAGGTGACGTAGGCATGTTGAGGGCGATGCTGGTTATTTTTTACAAAACTATGGTAAAATCTCTAGGGTAAAAAAACCCCTCTATGGTAAAATCGACTTCAAACCATAGAGTTTTGCCCAAAAACTAGAGCCTCACCCCCCCCCCCGACATCACTGTCATGCCTATGTCACTTCTGGGTGATGCAGGCGTGTTGTTCCACATGCTTTTGGGGGGAGGGATTTCCTCCCGCGGCCAGCTGGCCGGTGGCGGAGAGGAGCCCACATAAGCAGGGGATCCCCACTGCCAACTGGGGACTGGCAAACTACCACCCCCGTCTCTCTCCAGTGCGGTGCTGTGGCATACATTTGTAAACAAATCCATCTTTTGTTATTATCCGCTTCCTAAGGGAGCAGAATATAAGCAACAGGTGTTTATCATCATTCTTCTGTACCGTCCCACACTCGGGACTGTGCCTGCATAGGTCGACAGCAGAAAAGAACGATCTAGCTTTAATAGACTGAAAAGGTGCTCCTCTCTCTTGGTGTCCACGGCGATGTTTTCCCATCAAAATCATTGCATGCCATGAGAGAGGAGCAATATTTTCCCTTCGTTCTTCCTTCACCACTGATTGGAGAGGTCATCGAGAGTGCTCATCTGGATTTTTGTTTTTTGCCTTTTTTGCCTACTGTTCTGTTTCAGATTCTTCTGAAATGGCTCGGCAGTCTCTGTTTAAAAAGCCTGCCTGGTGCAGAATCAAAGTTATGCAGACTGATGAGCATCCATTATGTCTTTTATGCCTGGGTGGGTCATGTAATGTTGGTGTGTGCTGCCATTGCCAGTAGTTCACCCCGAAGGCTGTTGTGTCCCATGGTCAGGGCCAGAGGCCCGGTGCCAGTGAGTCACAGCAAGGCCCTGGCACCTGGGTTTCGAGAGACAGTCCCAGCTTAACACAAGAGGTCCAGGCCCCAAGGCACCAAAGTTAGGTAGCAATGCAAAGCCAGGTCCAAGAGCTGAGGTCTGAACTGGTCTCAGGTCAAGGCACAAAAGGAGGCAGGATCTCAGGTGAGTCCACAGAGCTTGGTCAAGCCCAGCACAAGGAACCAGGATACTAGGCAGAGTCCAAGAGGCGTGGTCAGATCCAGAATGAAGGGTTGAAGCACATGGAGGCAAGAAGCAAGGCTGATCCCAGGAGTCAGAGCAGGGAGCTGGTACGAACATTGTTGCCACCAAGGGACTGGCCGCAACTGCTTAGTTATTTATGGAACTGCAGCAGCCCCTCCCCAACCAGGTGTTGCTTGTTCTTGGAAAGAGCCATCAGCTTCTCCAGCTGTCATCACTTATGGCAGGGTTTTCCTCTGCTTCTGTTTTGCTCTCTTCTCCCTCCGATGCTCCAACAGCATGGGTGGAGCGATGTCCTCCGCCCCGGGGTCGGGTTGTAGTTATGGGGAAGAGCTTGTGCTTGTCAATGGCTCTGCCTGTAAATCATGGGAAGTGTCTGTGCTTGCGGATGGCATGAGTCGTTTTCAGACTCCCTGTCCACTAGATCTGGCTGAAGCATGGAAGAGACTGACAGAGGCATGTTCTGGCATAAGAGAGCCCCCTGGGAGAAGGCCCTTTCTGACTCAGATACCCCAGCAGTGAAATAATCTGCTCTGCAGGAGTGTTTGGCTTGTTCAGAGTCACTTTCATCCCATCCGTTGGTTCCATCTTCTGACCCGCCATTCCGTTGGTCCCGATCTCTGGAATTGTCCTCTCCACAGTGACGTGTGTCAGAGCCACCCCCTAAGAAGGCTAAATTGAAGTAAAAGCCCTTGTACAAACTGTTGGTTCCATCTCAACTGAAGGATACAGATGCATTACCTGTGGTTTCACAACCTACCATTGAGGGACTGATAGTCTTAGAGGAGGATCCTGTATCTCTGCCACCTCCTCCTCTTCCTCTTCACCTTCAGGATCCAGAGGAATCTCTGTCAGAAGGTGAGATCTTCAACTGCCTTCATGTTTGGTTCTGGGGAATGTGCATTCAGTTCCGTCCCAGTCAGCTCCTTATGGCAAGTCTTGGCTGGCTCCATTGCCTCCAGTTCCATGACAGTCATATCCATATACACCATCTCCATATGCACCACCAATCTGGTGTAGTGGTTAAGTGCGCGGACTCTAATCTGGGAGAACTGGGTTTGATTCCCCAGTCCTCCACTTGCACCTGCTGGATGACCTTGGGCAAGCGTAGTTCTGGCACAGCTGTTCTTGAAAAAGAGCTGTCTCTGTCAGAGCTCTCTCAGTCCCACCCACCTCACAGGGTGTCTGGTGGGGAAGGGAGGGGAAGGGGATTGTGAACTGCTCTGAGACTCCTTTGTGTAGTGAAGGGTGGGGTATAAATCAAGTCTCCTCTCCTCCTCCATGCAGTTCTGGGTGGAAGGTGGGTGACATCTATACACACTTGGTTCCATTGATGCCTTCAGTTCCATTCTGGCCCCGGCTTCCAGTTTCAGGAGCCTCCAGGTCACTGTGCTCCAGATTCCAAAGGGGATGAGGGAGCTTCTCCAAGGGACATCAGTTCTGAGTTTCCACCTGACCCCTCCGTCTGAAGCGGTGGGGGATTCTTCTGCTGTATCTCCCAATGCAGACCTGATGCCTATATTCTGAGCAGATGCTATGCATGGCGAAATCCCTAGCGATGGACAAGATGTTGTCTAATCCAAAAGCTAAAAATAGATTTTGAGTGTATTGTACTTAAAAATGCAGGGTAAAATAAATGAGAGCCACACTGTGTAAAATCTGTTAGGGAAGGGAACTTTGGAGAAAACAAAGAAACATTTCTATCAAACCCAAACAGACTAAATCTTTACAGTTAAAGGGCAAATTGCTTAATGGCTTCTTCTTTTTGCTCAAAAACAAAGAGCAGAAGAGCTACAGTAAAACTTGCAAACAGATGCATGCAAGATCAAAGCATGTCTTCTATTCAATCTTTTGACATTCAATAGAGAGGTTACAAACCACTTTGTTAGACTAAACTACACTCATAGGTTTCCCGGGCTAACTCCTGTCTACTTCTAATTGGTTACTGCTTAGTTAGGTAATTTCCTGCTTTCTAACAACAACAACAACAACAACAGTTAACTCTATAATGACTGAAAATGTAAGCAACTTGTAAATATCCCAATACCCCTTCTCAAGTTGCAACAATGAAGGCACGCAGGTTCAACTTCTTGAGTAGATACTCAAACTTCCCTTTGTTGTTTGGCTTGGTGACTAGATCAGCAATCATCTCTTTGGTAGGACAGTATTCAGTTTCAGTCAGTCCTTGTTGATGCATATCCTTTATGAAATTATATTTGATGTTGAGGGCTTTCTGATTTGGTGCTTTCACCTTTGCATATGGTTATGCAAGTTTGATTATCTTCAAACAAAATTCTTGGATTAGGTTCATCTGTTTCAAAGTCCTTTAGCAGATGAATGATTCATTCTAGTTCACTACAGGAAGGACTTTTTCCCCTGGGGGAATGCACCAGAACAGAGTTCCGGAACCTCTTCGACAAAATTCTTTAAAAAATGTTTTAAAGTTCATGAGTTTTTAGTATGCAGATTGAAAACTTCATTTCCCTCTTGAGAGTTCCAGCACCCCCCCCCCAAGCCCTCACTACAGGTACTTGCATCATACATACATTCAGCTTCAGCGGTAGATGAAGCCAGTTTGGTGTAGTGGTTAAGTGTGTGGACTCTAACCTGGGAGAACGGGTTTGATTCCCCATTCCTCCACTTGCAGCTGCTGGATGACCTTGGGCAAGCCATAGTTCTGTCAGAACTGTTCTCTCGAGGACAGTCCTCGAAAGAGCTCTCTCAGCCCCACCTACCTCACAGGGTATCTGTTGTAGGGAGGGGAAGGGAAAGGAGTTTGTAAGCCGCTCTGAGACTCCTCTGGGTAGTGAAAGGCGGGGTATAAATCCAATGTCTTCTTCTTCTAGATAGAGCAACAAGTGATTACTTTTGACTAGTCCATTTGATCAGGCTGTTTCCATAGAAGAACAGGTAACTGCTGGTTGACTTGCCATCATTTGTGGCTTCACCCCAGTTGGCATCCATGTATCCAGTCAATCTTAGGTTGTCATAAGCTGAAATCTGTAACTTGAAGTCCATTGTTCCTTTGAGGCACCTAGCCAGCCTCTTTATAGCTTTCCAATCATGATGGTTTGGTGAATTGGTCTTTCTGCACAAGATTCCAACTGCTGCAGAAATGTCAGTTCTACATACTTTGCTCAAGTAAATAAGTTTACCAATTGCTTCTCTGTATCTTTCCATCTGTTAGTTTGAGGTAAGCTGGTTCAAGTGGAGTGCTGACTGTTTTAGCATTTTTTATGCCCACAGATTCAAGGAAGTTCATAGTTTTGTGTTTCTGGCTCAAGAGAAAACTTCCATCTTCAGTTCATTCAATTTGTGTTCCAAGATAATGCTTTATATCTCCTAGTTGTTTCACTTCTACCACTTTGTTTAGTTCATCAGCTATTTCTGGTGCATCCTTTTTGGTTTCACAACACAATAACTGTTCATTCATGTTTCAGTATGTATTCATACAGTCCATTTTTTAAGTCTGGAAAATAGACAGTTATTTATTTTTCCTTGTTGAAAGCCTCCCTTTGTAGTAGCATATTGAGTTGCTCTGTCCACGCACTGTCAGCTTCTTCTGGCAAATCTCCATTGAGGAGAGCTGTCCCAGGGTCAAGGTGCTGAACATCCATTTCCCTAGAAGCTACAGTACTCAGGAATGTTCTAAAAGTGGTGTACTTGACAACAGTTGCATGTTGCTCGTCAACTGGTGCAGGTTGCTTAAACACTTTCTCACAGTTTGAGAGTTCGCTTGTAGGTTGTGCATGTGCACAAATCCTAAGTCTTGGTGGTGCTGCACCTCTGTTGCTTCTTGCTGACTGTCTCACGGCAGCAGTCTCCATCTCAGTTTCCCTTGGCCTGGGCTCTCTTGTTGTTTCCCCTTCTGAATGTGGGATGTCTTCTGGACTTGCCTGCTCACAGGTGGTCCCTGCAGGTAGCCATGTGACCAAGTCACAAGCAGATGCTGAACAAGAACAGCAACTACTTCACAGAGTGGATCCCCCGCAATGGATCCCCAATCCCCAAAATGGCCGCTACTTTCATCAGCAACTGCACAGCTATCCAGAAGCTCCAAAATGCATGTGTTATCAGGAGGCTCACCAGTGGGGTGGTAGGTCTCTGGGGACAATATGTTAAAGGGTTTCCCCTTTGGGGCCCAGCCTCCTACTCATACAGTCACTGCAGATGCTTCCTTGTTAGGCTGGTGTGCCCACTGTTCTACATCATCACCCCACAGTACTCAAGAGCCAGTTTGGTGTAGTGGTTAAGTGAGTGGACTCTAATCTGGGAGAACCGGGTTTGATTCCCCACTCCTCCACTTGCACCTGGCTGCATGACCTTGGGCAAGCCATAGTTCTGTCAGAGCTGTCCTTGAAAAAGAGCAGTTTCTTTCAGAGCTCTCTCAGCTCCACCTACCTCACAGGGTGTCTGTTGTGGGGAGGGGAAGGGAAAGGAGTTTGTAAATCACTCTGAGACTCCTCCTCCTCCTCCTCCTCCTCCTCCTCTTCTTCTTCTCTTCTTCTTGAGTCTCATCTGTACATTAAGATTTTAGAACTGAGAAAGATTCATTATGTACTTCTTTTACAGATCTTCTTCACAGTGAATTTTTTCAGGTGCAGACAGGCAACACCACGGCTATGTTCTATCTCAACAAGCAAGGGGGAACCATACTGTATCGCTGTCTCTGAGTGCAGAGGTGAAAGTCATCGGAGATTGGGCAGTATGTAACAATGCTGTGCTTCAGGCTATTGACATTGCTGGCTCAAACAATGTGAGGGTAGATACCCTCAGCAGGATGGGCACCCAGCATCAAAAATGGTCACTGAGGGACAAGCACATACCACCAGTTTTCTGTCAGTGAAATTCCCTCACATAGTTCTTTTTGCAACCAGTGAGAATACCAAGGGCAGAATGTTTTGCTCCAGAGTAATTTGGGTGTTTAGCCATGTTGGTCTGAAGCAGTAGAACAAAGTTTGAGTCCAGTGGCACCTTTAAGACCGACAAAGTTTCATTCAAGGTTTAAGCCCTTGTGTGCAAAGCACACTTCTTCAGATATAAGTGTGCCTGCACACAAAAGAGGGTGAGGGATAGCCATTAGGAGGGGCCACTCAGAGGCAAGGGGCAGATGCAGAGCTGAAATTGATCAGGTGGCTGGTAAGAGCAATGGATAGCAGCAAATTAGCAGGTAAATGCAGGGGTTAACAAAAATATGTGAGAATGTCTTAGGGGTACCACTGAACTCCAGCTTCATTCTCACATCTTCTTGTTAACTCTTGCCTTTGCCTGCTACTTTGCTGCTATCCATTGCTCTTACTGGCCACCTGATCCAATTTCAGCTCTGCACCTGGGCTCTGAGTGGCCCCTCCTAACGGCTGCCCCCCCCGTTTTTTTCCTGAGATTTTATTCCATTTGTCTGAAGAAGTGTGCTTTGCATACAAACGCTTATGCTTTGAATAAAACTTTGTTGGTCTTAAAGGTGCCGCTGGACTCAAACTTTGTTCTGTTGCTCCAGAGCAGGCGGTGACCCCAGCCCTCTGGGTGATACTTTCCAGATCCCCTGGACTCCAGCCTTGTTTTATGCATTCCCACACATGCCTCTGATATACAAGGTGCTGTCCAAGATCAGTACTCGAGGGAAGCATTGTATGCCCCATTCTAGCTGCAGCGGTTTGGTTCTCTTTACAGAGTCTCCCTCTAGTGCCCTGTTTGCTGCCTGGAGTGGCAGTTTTCTATCATGATGTTTCCAGGACCAAACGAAGAAGAAGAAGAGGAGGAGGAGGAGATTGGTTTATACCCCGCCCTTCACTCAGAGTCTCAGAGTGGCTTACAAACTCCTTTCCCCTCCCCACAACAGACTCCCTGTGAGGTAGGCGGGGCTGAGAGAGCTCTGAGAGAACTGTCCTTGAGAGAACAGCTCTGACAGAACTATGGCTTGCCCAAGGTCATCCAGCAGCTGCAGGTGGAGGAGTGGGGAATCAAACCCAGTTCTCCCAGATTAGAGTCCGCACACTTAACCACTATACCCAACTGGCTCCTCAACCCACCCCTGTAGTCTCTTCTGATGACACTCTCATGGTACTGCTGAATGTGCACAAGCCATGTACTCCCAAATCTTACCGCCATAAATGGAAGAGATTTGCCTCCTGGATTCTGCTCAGTGTTTATTTGCCTTTGACCTGCTCTTTGTCTCTCACATTTGATTACCCCCCTTCCCTGAGTAGGACCAGTTTGGCTCCTTGTTCAATAAGGGTCACTTGGCAGCCATCTCGGCATCTCATGAGTTTGTGGATGGCTGCACTGTATTTCTGAACCATTCTATGCGGGTCTATGCAACTGTTTTCTGATCAGTTTCCTTGCCAAGGTCATCTCTTGCTTTCACCTCTCTCAAGTCATTAACCTACCGGTATTTTTTTCCAAACCCTACCTTGAAAGCCGAACGTGATTTACTCTGGATGTTTGCAGACCTGTATTGTTCTATCTTGGGTGGTCACGTCGTTTCCTAGGGTTACCATATTGTGAAAAGCAAAAAAGAGGATGCATTTCCCGACTGGCTACTTCAAACGACTGATCACTATTACAGATCCCATTTTTAATACCCCGACTGTTTAAGCTGAATCTTGCCTCTGCTGGGGGAGTATAGGGCAAAACAGGCTCAGCCTCCTGACCCCAAAAGAGGACACTTTCATCAGTTTTTCCAAAAGAGCCCAAAAGAGGACAGACACCAAAAAGAAGACAGATCCTCTAAAAAGGGGACATCTAGCCACCCTATGTTTTCTCAAAGATATGGGTCCATTTGTTTGCCACTCTGGTTCTCGAAGCCTTCTCTCACACCTTGGATTGTTGCAAATTTGCTGTTAACATGCTGGTGTTTCCAGTCCGTTCTCCACTTGGGCTCATTCCAGCAGAGCCCGAGGATCTTGGACAGCCTTCCTGTGAGCAGTGTTCCTGACAAACGTTTGCAAGGCTGCAACATGCTCCTCATGGGAGATGTTTGCCCATCACTGTGCTATGGGAGCCTGCAGTAGGAAGGGCGGTTCTGCTTCTCTTTTTGATCAAGAGACTCACCCCCACCTCCTTGTTGAGTAGCTTTTTATTCTCCCACTGTGGAGCTGCACAGAAGAACAACAATGGAAACAGCACTGCAGTTATCTGTCACTGTTGTTCATGGAGGGTCTTCTGTGCAGGCACACATTCTCTCCTTCCTGCGCCACTGTGGAGTTGTCAGGTCCCTCCTGGCAACTGGTAGGAAGAGAAGAAGAAGGGGACTTAACAGGAGTGGGAACGCAGACCCAGCCAATGTGGCTACATCACTTCTGGCATGCACAGGAAGTGATGTCATCACACTCTGCTATTTGGGCAAAAACTCTTACCTTAAAAATGGCCTCTACCATAGAGTTTTTGCCCAAACACCAGCATGTCACCTGAACATTGCCAGTGTGATGACATCACTTCCTGTCCATGCTGAAAGTGACGTTGCCATATCGCTTTCGCAAGATCACCTGGGCCTTCCTCTCCCTCCTAGTAAGTTCCCCTGCCGGCCAGCTGATCGGCAGCGGGAGGCGGGGCCTGGCAGTGGGAGAAACCCACCTCCACGGGGGGGGGGTCTGGCGACCTTACATCACTGTGAGTTCTCTTGGGCAGGAAAACATAACCTCACACGCTGAGGGGGAGGAGTCTATTAAGGCTAGAAAGTTCTTCTCCATGGCCTGCCTGTGTACGTGCAGTCCCAATGTGTGCCTGCATAGAAGACGCTCAATAAACAACAGCTACAGGTCCGTGCAACCCTGTGTTGCTGATCATTATGAGTTGCAGGTGTGACTCAGCAGGTGAAGTCAGTATGCACGGTTGGTGGAAGAAGCCCGAGTGAGCTTCAGGGCAGCCTAGAAAGTGGGTGTGGGGGGATCAGAGCCCTGGGGCACAATCATTGCTGTGAAGAGCTCCCAGCAACAGAAGGGTTGTAAGATACAGCCTGTGTAATTGCATTGCCTTCAGTTGCTTTTATTATTACAACTCTTGTATTAGACAATATTTTGCCTCTTGTGTGCTTATTGACCTCGCAGGAAAAACGGTCAGAGTTGTGCAACAGTGGAATGAGCTGCCGAGGGAGGTGATGAGCTCCCCCTCCCTGGCAGTCTTTCAGCAGCGGCTGGACAAACACTTGTCAGGGATGCTCTGGGCCGATCCTGCATTAAGCAGGGGGTTAGACTAGATGGCCTGTATGGCCCCTTCCAGCTCTGTGATTCTATGAGTCCTAAAACAATCCCCTGTCTGTGGCAGAATGGATAAAATGAAAGAGAGGAGAATGAAGTCGTAGATCACTTTGGGTGCCCATTTGGGAGAAAAGTGGGATCGGATCTCATACAGATGTTTTAAAAATTATCTCTCTCTCTAACATTTTCATATCCCACAATTCCTCTGAGGAGATCAGGGTAGCACACATAGTACTCCCCTCCTCCATTTTATCCTCACAACCCCCCAGTGAAGTAGAATATGCTGAGAAGATTGGCTCAAGGTCGCCCAGTGAGTTTCATGGCAGAATGGGGATTTGAACCTGGGTCTCTCCAGTCCTGATCTAACTCCTGCACTACATGGCTCTTGTCTCAGCTTGCAAAGTCAATGGAAGTTTTGTAAAGAGTGATAGAAAATGTAGTCTTCTAGTGCAGTTCCTGGGCATTAATGCGAGGCTTAGGAGAAGGAGGAGGAGGAGGAGATTGGATTTATGCCCCACCCTCACTCGGAGTCTCAGAGCGGCTTACATATGCCTTTCCCTCCCCCTCTCCACAACAGACACCCTCTGAGGTAGGTGGGGCTGAGAGAGCTCTTTTCAGAACTGTCCTTGAGAGAACAGCTCTGACAGAACTATGGCTTGCCCAAGGTCATCCAGCAGATGTAAGTGGAGGAGTGGGGAATCAAACCCGGTTCTCCCAGATTACAGTCCACACACTTAACCACTACACTACACTACACCAACTAGACAGGAGAGCTTCTGAATGGATTATGTCCTGTGAGTTAGATAGGTCCATTCCCCACTATCATCCTTCATGGTGCTCAAAAGACCCTGTCGGATTGTCAATAAGAGGTAGACTGGCCAATTACCATACAGGAAAATTTCCCAGTATTCTACTGCCCTATACAGCCAGTGTGGTAGAGCCGGTTTGGTGTAGTGGTTAAGAGTGGTGGACTCTAATCTGGAGAACGAGGTTTGATTCCCCACTCCTCCACATGAAGCCAGCTGGGTGACCTTGGGCCATAGTTCTTTTGGAACCCCTAAAAACAAGTCTAGCTCACCACTAGCGTAATGCTAAAAGAGCTAGAACTTGTGGCTGCCAGGCAATCTTTGGATCTCCTGGTTATTCTACGCACAATGCCATACAATAATTAATTAAATTAATTAATTAAGGCAGTGTGGTGTAATGTCAAATTAGGATCTTGGGGACTCACAACTACTTCACAGGGTTGTTTTGAGGAAAAAATGGGAAATAATGTTAGCCGCTTTGGGTTCTCAGTTCCCACTGGAGGGAAAGTTAAGGTAGAAATGGAGTAAAAAGAAGAAGAGGAGGAGGAGGAGGAGGAGATTGGATTTATACCCCGCCCTTCACTACCCGAAGGAGTCTCAGAGCGGCTTACAAACTCCTTTCCCTTCCCCTCCCCACAACAGACACCCTGTGAGATAGGTGGGGCTGAGAGAGCTCTGACAGAAACTGCTCTTTTTCAAGAACAGCTCTGACAGAACTATGGCTTGCCCAAGGTCATCCAGCAGGTGCAAGTGGAGGAGTGGGGAATCAAACCTGGTTCTCCCAGATTTGAGTCCACACACTTAACCACTACACCAAACTGGCTGATGGCCAGGAACAGCAAGGGCCACATCCCAAACAACTCTTAGAGCCTCAGGAACAACTTGACTAGACCCTTCAGATACCCTGATGACTGCTGTCGTCTCACCAGTTGCTTCCTCCCACACTGCTGCCAGTTTATGGGAGAAGGTAATGGGTGGCCCAGTGACTGTTGTTGGTGCCACAAGGGTTGATCAGCATGGTTTTCTCCAGGGGTATTGTCACTCCCCAATGGATCCCCTCATGGATCACTGCCTTGTCGTGGCGAGGGGGCTTGAGCAGTTCAATGAAGCTGTGGGCTATGCCGTGAAGGGCCACCCAAGACGGACAGGCCACAGCAGAGAACTCAGACCAAGAGTGATCCCCCTGGAGAAGGAAATGGCAACCCACTCCAGTACTTTTGCCAAGAAAACCCCATGGAAAGTACCAAAAGGCTAAAAGATATGACGCCGGAAGATGAGCCCCTCAGGTCGGAAGGTGTCCAATATGCTACTGAGGAAGAGTGGAGGGCAAGTACAAGTAACCCCAGAAAGAGTGAAGCGGCTGGGCCAAAGCCGAAAGGACGCTCAGTTGTGGATGTGTCTGATGGTGAAAGGAAAGTCCGATGCTGCAAAGAACAATACTGCATAGGAACCTGGAATGTAAGATCTATGAATCAAGGTAAGCTTGACGTGGTCAAAAATGAGATGGCAAGACTGAACATCGATATCCTAGGAATCAGTGAACTAAAGTGGACAGGAATGGGCGAATTTAACTCAGAAGACCATTATATCTACTACTGTGGCCAGGAATCTCGTAGAAAAAATGGTGTGGCCTTTATAGTCAACAAGAGAGTGCAAAAGGCAGTACTGGGATACAATCTCAAAAATGACAGAATGATTTCTGTCCGATTCCAAGGCAAACCATTCAACATCACAGTAATTCAAGTGTATGCCCCAACCACTGATGCAGAAGAGGCTGAAGTGGACCGGTTCTATGAAGACCTACAACACCTCCTAGAACTAACACCAAAAAATGATGTCCTCATCATCATAGGGGACTGGAATGCTAAAGTAGGAAGTCAAAAGGTAACTGGAATAACAGACAAGTTTGGCCTTGGAAAGCAAAATGAAGCAGGGCAAAGGTTAACAGAGTTTTGTCAAGAGAACACACTGGTCATAGCGAACACCCTTTTCCAACAACCTAAGAGGCGACTCTACACATGGACATCACCAGATGGGCAACACCGAAATCAGATTGACTATATAATTTGCAGTCAAAGATGGAGAAGCTCTATCCAGTCAGTAAAAACAAGACCTGGAGCTGACTGTGGTTCAGATCATGAGCTACTCATTGCAAAATTCAGACTTAAACTGAAGAAAATTGGGAAAACCACGAGGCCATTCAGGTTTGACCTAGATCGCATCCCTGATGAATATACAGTAGAGGTGAAGAATAGATTCAAGGGTCTGGATTTGATAGATAGAGTGCCTGAAGAACTATGGACAGAGGTTCGTGACATCGTACAGGAGGCAGCAATCACCACCATCCCAAAGAAAAAGAAATGTAAGAAAGCAAAGTGGCTTTCTGATGAGGCTTTACAAATAGCAGAGGAAAGAAGGAAAGCGAAAGGCAAAGGCGAAAAGGAAAGATTTACCCAACTGAACGCAGATTTCCAGAGAACAGCAAGGAGAGATAAGGAGGCCTTCCTGAATGAACAGTGCAAAGTAATAGAAGAAAACAATAGAATGGGAAGGACTAGAGATCTCTTCAAGAAAATTGGAGAAATCAAGGGAGCGTTCCATGCAAAGCTGGCCATGATAAAGGACAAAAACGGTAGGGACCTAACAGAAGCAGAAGAGATTAGGAAAAGATGGCAAGAATACACAGAAGAACTATACAAGAAAGACCTCGATGTCCTTGACAACCACGACGGTATAATCACTGACCTCGAGCCAGACATCCTGGAATGTGAAGTTAAATGGGCCTTAGAAAGCATTACTAACAACAAAGCTAGTGGAGGTGATGGTATTCCAGCTGAGCTATTCAAAGTCTTAGAAGATGATGCTGTTAAAGTTCTGCACTCCATTTGCCAGCAAATTTGGAAAACGCAACAGTGGCCACAGGATTGGAAAAGGTCAGTATACATTCCAATCCCAAAGAAGGGCAATGCCAAGGAATGTTCAAACTATCGCACAATTGCACTCATATCACACGCTAGCAAGGTCATGCTCAAGATCCTACAAGCTAGGCTTCAACAGTACGTGGATAGAGAACTACCAGAAGTACAAGCTGGGTTTCGAAGAGGTAGAGGAACTAGAGATCAAATTGCCAACATTCGCTGGATTATGGAGAAAGCAAGAGAGTACCAGAAAAATATCTACTTCTGCTTCATTGACTATGCTAAAGCTTTTGACTGTGTGGATCACAACAAACTATGGCAGGTCCTTAAAGAGATGGGAGTACCAGACCACCTCACATGTCTCTTGAGAAACCTGTATAAGGGCCAAGAAGCGACAGTTAGAACCGGATATGGAACAACTGATTGGTTCAGCATAGGAAAAGGAGTACGACAAGGATGTATATTGTCGCCTTGCTTATTTAATATATATGCAGAGTACATCATGCGAAATGCTGGCCTGGATGAATCACAAGCGGGAATTAAGATTGCTGGGGAAAAGATCAACAACCTCAGATATGCAGACGATACCACTCTAATGGCAGAAAGTGAAGAGGACCTAAAGAGCCTCTTGCTCAGGGTAAAAGAGGAGAGCGCAAAAGTGGGCTTGAAGCTCAACATCAAAAAAACTAAGATCATGGCATCCGGCCCCATCACTCCTTGGCAAATAGAAGGGGAAGTCGTGGAAGTAGTGACAGACTTCACGTTCCTGGGATCCCAGATCACCGCAGACTGTGACTGCAGCCATGAAATTAAAAGACGCCTGCTCCTTGGGAGGAAAGCGATTGTGAACCTAAACAGCATGATAAAAAGTAGAGACATCACCCTGCCAACAAAAGTCCGCATGGTCAAAGCAATGGTATTCCCAGTAGTCATGTATGGCTGCGAGAGTTGGACTATAAGGAAGGCCGAGCGCCGAAGAATAGATTCTTTTGAACTATGGTGCTGGAGGAGACTCTTGAGAGTCCCTTGGACTGCAAGAAGAACAAATCAGTCAATCCTCAAAGAAATCAACCCTGACTGTTCCCTGGAAGGCCAGATAATGAAACTGAAGCTCAAATACTTTGGCCACCAAATGAGAAGGGAGCACTCACTGGAGAAGACCCTGATGCTGGGAAAGATTGAAGGTCAAAGAAGACGGGGACGGCAAAGGATGAGATGGATAGACAGTGTCATTGATGCAATGAACATGAAATTGAGCCAACTTCAGAGGACGGCGGAAGACAGGAGGGCCTGGCGGGAGATGATCCATGGGGTCGCGAAGAGTCGGACTCGACTGTGCGACTGAACAACAACAACAACAATAGGGAGTTGCCTTGCCTTGCCTCGCCTCGCCTCGCCTCGTAATGGAACTGCTTTTAAACAGCTTCTGTAGCTTTTTGTCTGGAACTGCCGCTGTCTGGGAAGGGAGAGGCACATGGTATGGGTTCAGAGTAGGGATGCCAGCCTCCAGGTGGGACCTGGGGATCCCCTGAAATTACAGGCCATCTTCAGACAACAGACATCAGTCCCCCTGGAGGAAATGAATGCTTCGGAGGGCGGACTCTATGGCATTGACCCCACTGAGGTCCCTGAAGAGAAGAAGAAGAAAAGATATTCGATTTATACCCTGCCCTTGGCTCAAAGTCTTAGAGCGGCTTACAGTCTCCTTTCCCTTCGCCTCCCCACAGCAGACACCCTGTGAGGTAGGCGGGGCTGAGAGAGCTGTGAGAGAACAGCTTGTGAGAGAACAGCTCTTACGAAAACTTGTGACTGACCGAAGGTCACACCAGCAGCTGCATGGAGAGGAGTGGGGAATCCAACCCGGTTCACCCAGATTAGAGTCTGCGTTCCTAACCACTACACCAAACTGGCTCTGTTTGGTATCCACCCTGTCCTCCCCAGGCTCCATCTCCAAATCTCCAGGAGTTTCCCAACCTGGGTGTGGCAACCCTACCCCCGTATTCCCCACCAGTGGCCAGGGGGGACGTGGCACCACCCTCGTTCAGAGGTACCCTCACCATCGGAACGCGAAAGGCCTTCCTATCCCAAACGAAAGAAGAACAGGCTGTTCTGCTGCCCTCTGGGTTGGCCTTTCCATTCTGGTCTCTCTCCCCGCATTTTGTCTCTTAATGCCTTCCCTGATGGCTTAACTAATCTTGCGGGGCACCCTCCGTGCACACAGCTTGGAACAAGCAAGCTAATCGCCTCTCCACTGCACATAATATTTTCCCAATCTGATTTCAAAGGGAATGCTATTGATCACCCCTGTCCTGCCAAGACCTCTGGAGACGCCGCTGTGCCAGAGGGGGCTGTTTTGCATTCTGCAGGGCCCGGTGCAGCATCAAACAATCCGGGAGGGGGAATCAATCCCACTATGAGTTGGGAGGGGGTACAGTAGGTTAGCTAGCAGTGACAAATGTCTGGCAAAAAGCAGGGTGAAAACAGATGCTGTACGCAGAGATGTCGCAGTGTGTTCTTCACCTGCCGTGTGAGGCTGGCCTCCTCCTGCCTTTGCTGTCTGTGTGACAGATGCACATCTCAGCTAGTCAGACGCAAGGCAAACTGTCATTCTTGCACCTCTCTCTGTGCCTATCTATTTCTTTTTTAATTTCCATGTGTACATTTACCCCTTGATAATTTATCCTAAGCTTTCTAATAGGGAAAAGTTAGAAATGGGTTTTTTTGCTGCAAAATTGCTGTGGGGATTGGAGAGAAAGTGTGTTAGAGATTATCCTTGGACAGCTCCTGTGCTAATCGCTGATCATTTCTGCAGTCATGAAATTCCCCACATTGATGTTTTTAAAACTGTGTGCGATGCGGAATTTTCCACAGTAGATTTTTCCTCACCGGGCGCAAACCCAAAGTTTTCTCCTTACCCCGGTGTTTTTGGAACTCACTAAAATTGGGGATTCTGAAAATGCAAGGTGAGAAGGAGAAACCTCCAGGTTTGCACCTGGTGAGGAAAAATCTACCATGCAAGATTCCACATAATGCTCAGTTTTTAAAAGAAGAAGAAGAGAAGAGATTGGATTTATACCCTGCCCTTCACTACCCAAAGGAGTCTCAGAGCGGCTTACAAACTCCTTTCCCTTCCCCTCCCCACAACAGACACCCTGTGAGGTAGGTGGGGCTGAGAGAGCTCTGACAGAAACTGCTCTTTTTCAAGAACAGCTCTTGTCAGAACTATGGCTTGCCCAAGGTCATCCAGCCAGGTGTGTGATGGAGTGGGGGATCAAACCCAGTTCTCCTAGATCAGTGTCCGTACACTTAACCACTACACCAAACGTCAATGCAGGGAATTTCACTACTGTGGAAATGTTCTCTGCCTTCTGGCTCACAGTTCCTGACCCCTGCTATTCTGACTGTCCAAACTGTGTCCTGGCAGATTGGAACTGAGTCAGTTCTGAGCTATGCATGACCTGGCTTGCTCTGTGGTCGACTGCTGGCCTCTTGGTGAGGTAAAGTTTGTCTCTTCACCAATACATGTAAACATGTAGGGTTTTGGGGCTCTTCTTGCAATCCTAGTTATCCATCTGCTTCATTTGTACCCCACGTTTCTCCCCAGAATGGCTTACAATGTTTCCCCCTTCAGTTTATCCTCACAACAATCCTGTGAGGTAGATTGGCCTGAGTGCATGACTGGCCCAAAGTCACTCAGCCAGCTTCTTGGGAAAGTAGGGATTGAAACCTGGGTCTCCCATATCCTGTGGGAGCTCATTCCACCAGGTAGGGGCCATTTCTAAGGATGCTCTTCCAAATACCTCCCACTTTTATAGGGTATGTTGTACTATTCTATTGTCATGGGCTATGTGTGCCAAGATTTCAGATTTACAGGAAGTATGAAATTGCCTTTTGGTGGAATAGCCCCAATGATCTGTGACAGTGTTCCTGCTACGCTGAGTTAGTGTGAGCTAGCTCACAGTTTTTTAGCCTCCAGCTCACAGGTTTTTGTCTTAGCTCAGGAAGGATGACTCAGAGCAAACTAATTTATGCAGCAGCCAAATCGCTTGCTCACAACTTTAATGCCAATAGCTCACAAAGTAGAATTTTTGCTCACAAGACTCCACAGCTTAGAGGGAGCATTGTCTGTGAGTGCCGCTCTGGTTGGCCCTCTGAGGCATCTAGGCATCCAGGGACAGGCCCAACTCTCCCCCTGGCAACTCACTGCTCTTCTGGCTTGCCCGACCCTCAGAGGGATTTATCTGTTATTTCACCTTCAGAACACTGCCATGAACTGGTCATTTTAGCAATTGCCCTCCAAGAGAGCCAATACCCTCAACTTCCCTTCTGTGTTGCTGTTCTAAGGTTCCACCTAGTGCCCGCGTTGCCTGCTACTCAATGTCTGGTTATCACAGGGGCAGCTTTCTGCACTTGGCGTACTATCAGGGAAATAGCAATTTAGCAACTAATTGCATTCCTTCCCCTGGCACCTATGGAAGGGAAGTCTGTGTGGAAGTCTATGTGGTATGGAGAATGACCACCACCATTTAAAACAGTAAATAATTTTAATAAAAACAACAAAGTCTACAGGCATACCCTCTGTACAGCATCAGATAGAGCAAGGGATATGAACAAACACACTATTCCCTTGTCCCTCACAATATACATGCCCTGGCTGGTCTTATTCTAAGGCAGGGTCTTTAACTTAGAAGTTCCCTTGGAGTCTTTGTCTAGGCAGCCTGTCTGTTCCATAAAGTAATGGCAACTATCAAGATGAAGCTCAGGTGGGAGAGCTCCTTCCTCCAGATGGAATCAGCCAAAATGGACCCTTCTCCCTTTGTGCCAAGGTATTTTATCCCCTCTTCTTTCTTACCCCCTTTTCAGCCAAATAATTCTTTCTTGAAATTCCAGGAAGACACAATCTAGCCCCCCCCCCATACCCCCAAGTCTCTGTGTCCCTCTTAGGTATCAGATTCCAGCCAAGGTGTGAGCTCGCATTTTCATTGTCTCTGGCCAGGATGGCCAATAGCATTTCCAGAATGTTAAAGGTGGGTACTTGGCTGGTGCTTAGGAGCAATTGACTGGCCTTCCCCCATCTTCTGCTATGAGAGAGAAAAACTTTTAAAACCGACTGTGGGTTTTTTGTCAAGCTCAAATCTTTAAGTAAAAGGTATTTCTTCATGTTCCTCAAGGCAATCTGAGATTTATGGTTTTCTCCATAGCTTGGAAAATGAAACATATAAGTGCCCTGTTTCAGGATGTCTTGGTAATTAACAGTTCTTGGGCCTCCTGTATACTACATTTCATTTCTTGCTAGTATAACTTAACTGTTTGTGGTACCCATTGTGTCCTGTAGTATGGAGAGCAGATATGAAGATTTCCTATTTATGGACTTTTCTGGTAGTCAGGGTGGTTTGGGTACATTGGAACCACACTCCTGGTCTATGGGTCATGTGAAAGAACTCTGACCATTGTTTTTCTCTCTAGGAGTATTGGTGAGGACAAGAACAAGGAAGCATCTTTCTATTTTATAACATGTGGTAAGGGGACAGTAGATAGAATCCTACTTCCCCTCCATATAATCCAAGGGTCACCTAAGGAAGTTGATTGTAGGTTTGGAACTGACAAAAAATGAAATTCTTCCTCACATTACCACAACATGTGGTGAGGGTTAACCAGCTTAGGTGAACATTGAAAGAGATCGAATTCATGAAGGGATATGACCATCAAGTTTGGTGAAGTGATTAAGACTGGCTGACTCTAATCTGGAGAACTGGGTTTGATTCCCCACTCTTCCACGTGCAGCCAGCTGGGTGGCCTTGGGTCAGTCACAGTTCTCTCAGAGCTGTTCTCTCAAGAGCAGTTCTCTCAGAGTTCTCCCAGCCTCCCTGCTTCACAGGGTGTCTGTTGTGGGGAGAGGAAGGGAAGGAGATTGTAAGATGCTCTGAAACTCCTTTGGGTAGTAAAGAGCAGGGTATAAATCCTCCTCCTCCTCTTCTTCTGGCTAAATAGAACCTCCATGCATAGAAGCAGTATACCACTGAGTGCCAGATTTGGCAAACAGGCCATCACTTACATGTCCTAATTGGGAGCACCCAAAGGCTGCTTTTGGAAATAGAATGGAGCTCGATCTCAACCAGCAAGGGAACTCTTAAGACTGAATTCTAGGTATCCCTATACGTCCCCCTAACGGGGGCAGGATTTTCCCCCCCCCCCCGGTAGAAACTTTAATTAGAGAAATCTTTATACCCTGCTTTTCTGCCCAATGGGGACTCAAAAAAAAATTGCAACGTCATTCTCCCCACCTCGATTTCCCCCCTCACAACTACAATTCTGTGGAATGAAGGTTAGACGGAGAAGGTGTGCCTGGCCCAAGGTCACCCAGAAAAGTTTCCATGGCAGAGGAAGGAATTGAACTGTGTCTCCCAGATCCTAACTATTATCGCACCAGTGGGTGGAGATGTTGAATCCTCTCTTTTCCTCCCTCCCCTCCAGCCTTTTGTCCAACCTGAATGCATCCAGTACGTTTTAAAAAAGGACACGGTTTGGCCCTCAAATCATTGTCTCTACATTCTGCCACTATTTAGATCTGCTCCTGTGACATAAGAATGAGGTCGTCATCGGGACTTTAAAGGGATTAGATGAATCACAGAGGTGACTGATAAATCTGTCCTGTGTTTGTGAGCCAGACAAGTCCATTTCCCAAGGCCTGCTGCAAGTATTAGGCACGAAGTCCTGGCAATGAGGGGTGGGTCTTCTCATCCATCATAGCCTTCTTGTGTTCCTCCCTGAGGCCTCTGCTCAGGCCTCTGCTCGAAGGACAGACTGCCAGATTTAGCTGGATCATTGGTCTGGAGCAACGCAGCAGCCCCTGTTTTCTTAAACCCTGAATTATTTATTCACCGAGCGCCATTCCTGCCTCTGCGCGGAGTGAACCTTGAGCCCCGCAGCATTTAGCAGACATTCGCCTGCCTTCCTGAGTCACTACAGCTGACACAAGAGATCAGCCCGAACAAGACTTTCCCCTCAGTGCCTGCTGGGACTGAAGGGACAAAAAAAAAAGTCTAAAAATAATTTCTTCCGGAGTACTCCAGGATTAATGGATTTTTTGTGTCGACGATTCTGTGAGGTTGGAAATGCCGGCTCCTTAACTTCTTTAATTTTGCAGCAAATTGCAAAGACACGCTGCTGCAATTTCAGTCCTTGCCTGGCACAGAGAGAGGTCGGCAATCTCATCTCTCTTAGAAGCAGAGTTTGCCAGTGCCAGATCCAAAGCGGCATAGGGGACGGAGTGCTGAGACTGGATGGAAGAGTTATGGGTTCAAGTCCTGCTCAGACACCAGACCTAACCTTTTGCAAATATTGCATCCACTTCCTCTGGAGGATACCAAGGAGATCGAGTATAATTCCATAATGCTGCAACGTCCTCATGACTCCCAGGTATCTGCCACAGTCCTGTTGACCAGACGTGCTCCGAGTTTCATGCTCAGTACTTAATTCCTAGCCAAGTGACCCAAGTTGGGTTGGGACTGCAGCACACTGGGAGAAGGGGCTTAAGCCATCCACCTCCACCCCCGCTATTTCCCCAATCTGAAATGGCCCCATGGCATGGACCACTATTTGACCCATTGTAGAAATGTATATGTAGCTCATCAGTATGTGGAGGTTTCCCCAGTGGGGCAAATAGTGGCTGCTGGGGCCATTTCAGGCTGGGAAAAAATGGCGTGAGGGTGGGAGGATTAAGCCTCCTCTCCCCATGCTCTGCAGTCCCCATCTGAATTGGCCACCTACACACCTGTGACTCAAAGCTCCAGGCACAGAATTCTCAGCACGTCCGGTCAACCTGACCAGAGCAGACATGTTGTGTGTGTGCCTGAAGGGGGAACATGAGGACTTTGTAATATGTGAATCAGCCTTTAAGATGCGTGAGAGCTGTACTAGAACAAAGGTTTCAGGAGACTATCTCTTAACAATGAACACCCATTGAGGAAATATATGCTGGGACTTTTTGTGTTTTTGCCATAGGACCTGACTCTCCCTGAGGTGTGTCATTCTAGCTCAAGCCCACAGTAGAAGAAGAAGAGGAGGAGGAGGAGGAGATTGGATTTATACCCCAACCTTCACTCGGAGTCTCAGAGCAGTTTACAATCCCTTTCCCTTCCCCTCCCCACAACAGACACCCCGTGAGGTAGGCAGGGCTGAGAGAGCTCGTTCCAGAACTGCTCTTGAGAGAACAGCTCTGACAGAACTATGGCTTGCCCAAGGTCATCCAGCAGCTGCAGGTGGAGGAGTGAGGAATCAAACCCAGTTCTCCCAGATTAGAGTCCGTGCACTTAACCACTACACCAAACTGGCTCTCAGTACTGGGTCAATTCAAAGTGGTGGTATTCAGATAGCAGTTGCACCACAATATGCCATACAGTTGCAGGGGAAAGAGGCAAGTTGCTAGGGGAGCCACTTAGGTGGACCTTCCTGAAGAAGTGGGTGTGGTGCTTCAAAGAGAGGTGGAAAAGCACTGAGCATAAACATTCGAATGGAGCAGAGGAAAGGTGAGGTCATCCTGGCAGTGGTTCTGGGAACATTAGGTAAGGATACCACGGACAGTTTAACAAGTTATATGCAGTGTTAGGAAAGATTAGCAGAGGGTATTGCAAATAAAAAGGCAAGTATTTTCACGTCAGAACGGAAACATCTTCAGACAGCACTGGCTCTTTGGCTTGGAAACGGAGATGAGCTCTGCCGCCTAGAGTCGGATTCAACTGGCTTTCAAGCAAGGGAAACCTTTGCCTTTACATTAAGTTTAAATCTGTGGTGCAACTGTCTGTGAAAAACTCCAGTCACTCTGTCCCAGAAAGGGTATTGTTGACTTGGGGAAAGCATAGCGAAAAATGGCAAATTTGCTAAGAGCTTGGAGCATCTTTTGAAGAAAGAGTAGCAGAGAGTTTTTTTGTTTTTTATTTTAAAAAAGATGATTCAGGGAGGATATGATAGCAATTCATAAAATTCCAAGTAGTGTCGAGAGAAGGGAATTATTCTCTTCCAAAGCAGCCAAACTCAAGATTGTCCAATGAAATTGATTTGCAGCAGGTACAGGACAAACAAAAGAGAGCTCTTCAGGCAAGGCACAATAAATGTGCAGGATTCATTGCCAGAAGCACCAACGGATTTAAAAAGGTATTGGACAAATTCTTCCAGGATATGTCTAGCCATTGCTCTTTGCCATCATAGCGAATAATAGGACCTTCATGTTCAGAGGCTGAATATTCCTGATGAACAGACGGTGAATAGCAATGCTCCCTCTAAGACGTGGAGTCTCATGAGCAAAAATTCAACTTTGTGAGCTACTGGCATTAAAGTGATGAGTGAGCGATTTGGCTACTGCATAAACTAGTCTGCTCTGGAGCCATCCTTCCTGAGTCAAGACAAAAAAGTGTGAGCCAGAGGCTAAAAAACGGTGAGCTAACTCACATTAACCCAGCTTAGAGGGAACACTGGTAGAGAGGAATGGGGGGCAGCCTATACTATGCTTTGGCAGCTTCACAAGAAGAAGAGATTGGATTTACACCCTGCCCTTCACTACCCAAAGGAGTCTCAGAGCATCTTACAAACTCCTTTCCCTTCCCCTCCCCACAACAGACACTCTGTGAGGGAGGTGGGGCTGAGACAGAAATGGCTCTTTTTCAAGGACAGCTCTTATCAGAACTATGGCTTGCCCAAGTTCATCCAGCAGGTGCAAGTGGAGGAGTGGGGAATCAAACCCGGTTCTCCGAGAGTAGAGTCCGCGCTCTTAACCACTACACCAAACTGGTGTTATAAGCGGTTGCTGCTGGAGACAGAACACTGGGCCACCTCCGTGTTCGTTCTGATCCAGCATTCTTCCATTTCTTACCCCCTTGTCCCTCATCATGACCTTCCAAAGAATTTCTATAGAGGCTGCCAAGATATTTGTAGAAAAACATGGCATGGTTTGAACTTTAAAATCTCAAATGTTTCAGACTCTGCAGTGAATCAGCTGAACACCAGACCTTGAACAAGCCTCCTGCTGGGGAGAACGGCACGCGGAGTGCTGAAACTCCCCGTTGGCAACCGGTCGAAACTGCCTTCTCTACATTGCAGCAGTGCAACAGAAAAGAGATGCCCAGGTTCAAACTTGACCAACTCATATTTCATGGGTTAGAACAGTGAAGCCTAATGTGTGCTCACTTCCTTCTTTCTTAAACTATAATATTGGGCGCTTTCACACACACTAAGTAACACACTTTCAATCCACTTTCAATTCACTTTGCAACAGGATTTTACTGTGTGAAACTGCAAAATCCACAAGCAAATTGAGAGAGGGAGAGGAAGGGGCATTGTTTGACTGTGATTGACTGCAATTGAGAGGAAAAGGAAGGGGCATTGTTTTGCATGTGATTGAGGGCCTGGGTGCATTTGAATAGCTGCTGCCCGCCCTCTGCTGGGGGAGGCCTCTATTTAAGGAAGCACCTTGCCAGAGGCAGAGGAGACCCAGCTGAGCTCTGAGCAGGAGCAGGAGACAGAGGGGTGAGTGTTTTTTACTTGCTTTCAGCTGAGAGGATTCAGCTGAGGATATTGGTGGGAGAACTGGTTTGGGAGCGTGGGGAAGTGCTTAGAGTTAGAACATAAGAACATAAGAGAACATAACGAGCTAAAGGGCTCTTAGCCCAGGGACTTTTGGACTAGGGGCTCTGTGAGACGCCCAAGAAGAGGCAGAAAGTGAAAACCCTAGGCTCTTTGTTTTCCCCATAAAGTAATTTGACTTTGACAAGAAAAAACACATAAATTCAAAGGGATTTAAAAGGGGGCTTACATTTACTTATTTTAAAAGAATTATGAAGCCAGAATGCCAGCAGGGGGTTGGGGGCTATCCAGTGTTTTGCACAGAGTGTCACATGTATGACTATCTGCCCACTGGGCAGAAGTCTTGGGTGTGTCCTCGGTGCAAGGAGCTCCTGGTTCTCAGGGAACGTGTGTGCTCCCTTGAGGCCAAGGTGGCTGACCTGGAGAAGCAGAGACAGTCAGCTAGGCACACAGAAAAGACTCTCGGGGACTTGTTAGCTACGTCCCACTCTGGATCTGGCAGCCCCGCTGCTGTCAGGGAGCATGAGGGTCTAGGGGAAACAGGGCACCGTGCTGAGGATAAGGGGAATGTGCCCTCAGAAGGGACCTCTTCCCCAGCTGGTGAGCGGCTCTCCTTTTGCACCAAGGAACCATCCCTGAGCAGGGTGGGAGGGGGGCTCTTGGTAGTGGGTGATTCGATCCTTAGGCAGGTAGACAGCTGGGTGGCGAACCCGCGTACTGACCGTATGGTGACTTGCCTGCCTGGTGCGAAGGTAGCGGACATTACGCGTGTTTTAGATAGGCTGGTAGATAGTGCTGGGGAGGAGCCAGTGGTCGTGGTGCATGTCGGCACCAACGATGTGGGGAAATGCAGTCGTGAGGTCCTGGAGGAGAAATTTAGGCTGCTGGGCAGGAAACTCAAGGCCAGGACCTCCAAGGTAGCCTTCTCAGAAGTGCTACCTGTTCCACGCGCAGGGCCGGAGAGACAGGCACAGATCAGGAGTCTCAATGCGTGGATGAGACGATGGTGTAGAGGGGAAGGGTTCAGGTTTGTTAGGCACTGGGATTCTTTTTGGAACAAGAGGGAGCTGTACAGGCGAGACGGTCTCCACTTGTCCCGAGAAGGAACCAGGCTGCTGGCACTTAAAATCAAAAAGGTGGCAGAGCAGCTTTTAAACTGAATATTGGGGGAAAGCCGACAGGAGATGAAAAGTCTCTGGTTCGGGTTGGCTCATCTGAGAGAGGTGAGGGGGTACCGGTTGCTTTTCTACAGGGAGGTGGATTGAAATTGTCCACAGAGGCCATGGCTGGTGACATGGACTGCCGGACAACGACTCGAGATAGCAAGAGGAAGGATGCAGGCTTAACTTGTAAGGGAAATTACAGCTGTTTCTATACAAATGCTAGAAGTGTCCGAGGTAAAATCGGGGAGTTGGAGTGCTTGGTGTCGGAGGGAAAAATAGACATTGTGGGTATTTCTGAAACTTGGTGGGATGAGGAAAATCAGTGGGACACAGTGATTCCCGGTTATATATTATATCGGAAGGATAGGGGGGGAAGGGTTGGAGGTGGGGTAGCTCTGTATGTCAGAGAGGGTATAAAGTCTAGAAAGATTGAGAGGCTAAGTGAATTGGATTCGCTTCTGGAAGTTCTATGGGTTGAAATAGGGGGGCCAAAAGGAAACTTAACACTGGGAGTTTGTTATCGCCCACCAGATCAAAAGATAGAGGAGGATTATAAAATGATGAATGCCTTAAAGATAGCAACTAGACAAAAACACTGTGTAATAATAGGTGATTTTAACTACCCACACATTGATTGGGTCAATATGTGTTCTAGCCGGGAAAAAGAGATTGAGTTTCTAGACACTCTAAATGACTGTGCTATGGAGCAGATGGTCACGGAACCTACCAGGGGAGAGGCGATCCTTGATTTGGTCCTAAGTAACACTCAAGACCTGGTGAGAGATGTAAAAGTGATTGCACCGCTTGGAAACAGTGATCATAATGTTGTTGAGTTCATCATTTGTACAAATAGAGAATTGGCCAAAAAGACTCACACAACCATTTTTAACTTTAAAAGGGGTAATTTCTCTGATATGAGGGGACACGTGGGGAGGAAACTGAAAGGAAAAGTAGAAAGGGTCAAAACAATTGGGGAAGCTTGGGATCTATTTAAAACTACGATCCTAGAAGCTCAAAAAATATATATTCCGCAGGTTAGGAAAGGCACAAACAGGTATAGGAAAAAGCCTGCATGGTTAACAAACAGAGTAATGGAGGCTGTAAAAAGTAAAAAGAATTCCTTTAAGCAGTGGAAAGCTAGTCACAGTGAGGCTGATAAAACGGAACACAGGCTATGGCAAATAAAATGCAAGTCTGAGGTCAGGCAGGCAAAAAGGGAATATGAGGAGCATATAGCAAAAAACGTAAAAACCAACAATAAAACTTTCTTCAAATACATTAGAAACAGGAAACCAGCCAGGGAGGCAGTGGGGCCCTTGGACGACCAAGGGGTAAAAGGAGTATTGAAGGATGATAGGGAAATGGCTGAGAAGCTAAATGCATTTTTTGCCTCCGTCTTCACTGTGGAAGATGAGAAGTGCTTGCCCACTCCAGAACCACTGATTTCAGGAGGGGTGTTGAAAGACCTGAGTCAGATTGAGGTGACGAGAGAGGAGGTCCTAAAACTGATAGACAACTTAAAAACTGAAAAATCACCAGGCCCAGATGGCATACATCCGAGAGTTCTGAAAGAACTCAAATGTGAACTTGTAGATCTCCTGACAAAGATATGTAATCTTTCCTTAAAATCTGCCTCCATTCCTGAGGATTGGAAGGTAGCTAATGTCACTCCCATCTTTAAAAAGGGTTCCAGAGGAGATCCGGGAAATTACAGGCCAGTCAGTCTGACGTCGATACCGGGTAAATTGGTGGAAACCATTATTAAGGAAAGAATTAGTAGGCACATAGATGAACAAAACCTATTGAGGCAGACTCAGCACGGTTTCTGTAAGGGAAGATCTTGTCTCACTAACCTGTTAGTGTTCTTTGAGGGGGTGAACAAACATGTGGACAAGGGGGATCCAATAGATATTATTTACCTTGACTTCCAGAAAGCTTTTGATAAAGTTCCTCATCAAAGGCTCCTAAGTAAGCTCAAAAATCATGGGATAGAAGGACAAGTCCTTTTATGGATCAAAAACTGGCTAGTTCATAGAAAACAGAGAGTGAGTGTAGGTGGGCAATTTTCTCAGTGGAGGGTGGTAAGCAGTGGGGTACCGCAGGGATCAGTACTTGGTCCACTGCTTTTTAACTTGTTCATTAATGATTTGGAGATGGGAGTAAGCAGTGAAGTGGCTAAATTTGCGGATGATACAAAGTTGTTCAGGGTGGTGAAAACCAGTGAGGATTGTGAGGCACTCCAAGGGGATCTGTCAAGGATGGGCGAGTGGGCGTCAACATGGCAAATGGGGTTCAATGTGGCCAAGTGCAAGGTGATGCACATTGGAGCCAAAAATCCTAAATATAAATACACATTGATGGGGTCTGAACTGGCAGAGACTGAGCAAGAGAGAGATCTTGGAGTTGTAGTGGATAACTCACTGAAAATGTCGAGACAGTGTGTGACTGCAATAAAGAAGGCCAATGCTATGCTGGGGATTATTAGGAAGGGTATTGAAAACAGATCAGCCAATATAATAATGCCCCTATATAAATCAATGGTGAGACCTCATTTGGAATACTGTGTGCAGTTCTGGGCACCACACCTTAAAAAGGATATTATAGCTTTGGAAAAAGTGCAGAAAAGGGCAACTCGAATGATAAAAGGGTTGGAACACTTTCCCTATGAGGAAAGGTTAAAGCGCTTAGGGCTCTTTAGCTTGGAGAAAAGACGACTGAGGGGTGACATGATCGAGGTTTATAAGATTATGCATGGGAAAGAGCAGGTAAAGAAAGAGGTACTTTTCTCCCTTTCTCACAATACAAGAACTCGTGGGCACTCCATGAAACTGCAGAGCGGTCGGGTTAGAACGGATAAAAGGAAGTACTTCTTCACCCAAAGAGTGATTAACACATGGAATTCACTGCCACAGGAAGTGGTGGGTGCTACAAGCATGGACGGCTTCAAAAGGGAATTAGATAAGCATATGGAGCAGAGGTCCATCAGTGGCTATTAGCCACAAGGTATAGCTAGGGGCTCTGGGGCAAGTGATGCTCTGTCTTCTTGGTGCTTGGGGGGGGGGTCAACAGTGGGAGGGCTTCTAATGTCCTGGCCCCACTGCTGGACCTCCTGATGGCACTGGTATTTCTGGCCACTGTGTGACACAGAGTGTTGGACTGGATGGGCCTTTGGCCTGATCCAACATTGGCGTCTCTTATGTTCTTATGTTCTTAAATGTAGGAGCAGGACCAGGGTACTTTAATCCATCAGGGA
>NW_015167057.1:389507-400062 GCF_001447785.1 Gekko japonicus | reverse complement strand
AAGAAGAAGAAGAAGAAGAAGAAGGAGGAGGAGGAGGAGGAGGAGGAGGAGGAGATTGGATTTTATACCCCGCCCTTCACTTGGAGTCTCAGAGCGGCTTACAAACTCCTTTCCCTCCCCCTCCCCACAACAGACACCCTGTGAGGTGGGTGGGGCTGAGAGAACTCTGACACAAACTGCTGTTTTTCAAGGACAGCTGTGCCAAAGCTTGTGACTGACCCAAGGTCACATCAGCAGGTGCAAGTGGAGGAGTGTGGAATCAAACCCGGTTCTCCCAGATTAGAGTCCGCGCACTTAACCACTACACCAAATCTGTCTGTCTGCAGGGAGCACCCATAGAGAAGTAGCTGTCTCCATCACAGGAGGATGCTTGACTTGGGAACCTCCTACTGTTTTGTGATTCGACCCAGTCCAGCATGGCTGCCACTTGGTGGTGGCTGCTCACTCCATCTTCTTAAAATTCCAAAAATGACCCCTGGCCTAGAAACACTTTCCCTCTAAGCCCAGATACATGAGTGTTGGTCATCATGGCTACACTGTGCTGAAAGGAAGACATTCATTGCATGCTTAAGGGCACACTGGTCTTCATGGTTCCAGGGCTGACTTGTGGTGCTGAGCAGATTCCTGTCTCATAGCCCCTATTCTCCCCTTCCTTCACAACTCAGAATGAGATGAAGGCAAAACCCTGCAAAAGCCAGGAGCAAAATTTGGTTGATTCCAAAAGGGCCTCAAAGATTTTGCTTGTCTGTCAGTGTTTGCAGAAGAAAAAGGAGGAGGAGGAGTTGGTTTATACCCTGTCCTTCACTACCCAAAGGAATTTCTGAGCAGTTTACAATCACCTTATTTATTTATTTGTTTGTTTATTTGACTTCTATACCACTCCTTCCCGTAGGCTTGGAGCGGTTTACATGTAATTAGTTATACCTATCTAGGACCACAATTATACAGGGGAAGGTGACAGCCTACCAGCACCCAGGCAGCAGGGCTCTCTCTTTCTTCTCCTGGCTCCTTCATGGCGGTCACTTCACCTCCTGGCGCGGCATTTTTTCAGCACAGCTCTTATTCACAGCAACTCCTTCCAGCGAGACTTTTTCCCGGCGCGCGGCTGTGCAACGGCTGCAGCTGCGATCTATGTCCAATTGGCTCCATTCTAAACCTTCCCTTCCTTTCCCCACAACAGACACCCTGTGAGAGAGCTGTAACTGACCCAAGGTCACCCAGGTGGCTTCAAGTGGAGGAGTGGGGAATCAGAACTGATTCTCCAGATTAGAGTCTTGCTGCTCTTAACCACCACACCAAACTGGCTTTGGACCCCTCCTCCTCATCTCCCTTATAAATAAAAGCCGAATGGTGGTGGCACTTCTCTAGAACATTCTACATGCTTCAAAATCAGTTCGCTCTCTGATCGGTCATTCAGAGGGTCTCCCTATCCACTGGCTGCTTTGCCTGAGTCCTGCCTCCAACATTCTAAACATTTTGCTGTTCCTCCCCCCCCCCCATAGCCAGTCAGAACACAGAGGTTATTTGCATATGCAGCCTCATTGGCCTTTGCCTCGGAACACAGAGGTCGTTTGCATATGCGACTTGATTGGCTTTTGCCTCTAACATTCTAAACAGTTTTGCTGTTCTGAGGTAAAATGTGTCCAATCTCCAGGTGAGGGCTGGAGATCACTCAGAATTACAACTGCTTTCCAGATGGCAGAGATCAGTTCCCCTGGAGAAAATGGTGGGCTCTGTATCCTTATATGCTGCTGAGGTGGCCCCCGTATGACAGCCAATGTGACGTAGCAGTCAGGGCTTCAGAGCACGGGAGAGGCTGCAGGTGTGTGGGGGGTGGAAAGCTGAAGAGTGAGGGGGAAATAAAGGTAGGTTGATGATTGGCTGGGAAGGAGATAGGGTTGCCAACTCCAGGTGGGAAATTCCTGGAGATGTGAGGGATGGAGCCTGGAGAGGGTGAGGTTTCAGGAGGCGTGGGACCTCGGACAGGTACAAAGCCATAGATTCCACCCTGCAAACCAACTATTCCCTTCTGGGGAACCATCATTGCCAATCTCCAGGTGAGGGCTGGAGATCATTCAAAATTACAACTGTTCTTTAGGTAGCAGAGATCAGTTCCTCTGGAGAAAATGGTGGACTCATTGTCATTATATCCTGCTAATGTTGCCACAACAAATTGACACTGAGTGTCCAAGGCCGGGGCACCCGCCCAGAGCCTCTTTCTAGAGGCCATTGTATTTATTTCCACAACGGGCCTTTTTCCTAGTTCAACAAATATCCAGACAGTGGAACAAAAAAATTATTTAGAGATTTATACTCTGCTCTCATCCCCAATAGGGAGGGACCCAACATAGTTTACAACCTCAGTCTCCCCTCCTATGTATTTATGTTCACAACAACCTAGTGAGGTAGGTTAGGCTTAGTGGAAGTGACTAGCCCGTGGATATTCACTGGGCTTCCATGACACTGTGGGAATTTGAACCTGGGTCTCCCAGATCCGAATCCATCACATCCAACTACTCCACACTGGCTCTGTAATGTGTTGAGCTCGTAACAAAACAGAAGTATGTGTGGAAATCAGTCCCCCATTTCTATTTGCCAGTGCAGCCAATTTTAAGGCCAGGCTACAGGCCAAGAGGAAGCACATGGTACAATCCTCCTGGGACCGTACCACGTCAGCATAAGCGAAGGAATTGTATTTTTGGTTCCCGAAAGCTCCTTTGCCCAAGGAAAGCTAGCATTGGGGGGGGGGGATGTTCTAGCCTTCTCTTTGCTCGTTTCCCATATGGATAGCATTTGTTTTTCAGTGTAAACATTCTGGTATTCTGAAGAGGTACATTCCCAGGGAGGGCTGTACCATGTGGCTTTTGTGAATGTGTGGAGCAGTCTCAGATTGGAAACTGTAAGATTTTATGAGCAGACAAATCTTGGACATGGGAATTTCATGGGCTGCCGGTTCCCTTGCCTGCCTTGTTTGATTCCAAGCCCCCTGGTGGAAAATCATCATCTCACCACCATTCAGTTCAAACTGCATTTCTGGGCACCTTGCCAAACTCATTAATATTGTTTAGTGTTTGATTAGCAGTTGCGTTCTCTGCGATGGCTTTAATCCCTGTAATTAAAGAGCCTCCTGCTGTGGCTATAGGATAGAAGCAACAGAAATCAGGGACATGTAATAAATTATTTTCACCAGTTCTACAGGACTCTTCTATAAACAAAGTCCTGTACATTTCTTTAACTCATGATTTACCTTTTTAACAGGCATAGGAGGTATGCTAGAGAGAGAGACAGGTTTGCCCAACCATCCTCAAACAGATAGTCATCTTGTCTCTTGCAAGGACTCTGTGTCCTTAACAGCTACATGACAGGAGTTGCATTCCCACAAAGCAGGATATTGGGAGCACATGGTCATAAGAACTTAAGAGAAGCCATGATAGATCAGGCCAATGGCTCATCCAGTCCAACACTCTGTGTCACACAGTGGCCCAAACCCAAGTGCCATCAGGAGGTCTACCAGTAGGGAAACCCCCGCTCGGGGCCCCGGGGGGAACCCCACCCCCAAAGCACGCAACGTGCCTGGCGTCAGCACGTCACCCGGAAGTGACGCAGTCGCGTCGGGCACGTTGGGGGCGGGGCCGCGGTCATCCGAGGGAAAACTATGGTTTTCCCTTGGATGATTGTGACCCCGCCCCCGGCGTGCCCGACATGGTTGTGTCACTTCCGGGTGATGTAATTGTGGCGGAACTCCTGGAGCAGCGCTGGACTCCCCCACTATACCTACGGTAAGGACTTGGCAAGGCCAGGTCCCTACGGTGCACCCAATATACATCATGGCTGTTGTGTGAATTGGGCAACGCATGGCTTCACATTGCCCAGTTCACACTCTATGGTGATCACACATCTTGGGTGCATGGCAAGGAACACATGGCTCTAAATACAATTGGTCGGTGGGCACCTGGTTCTTTTATGTTCTTATAGAGGTTTATAAAATTATGCATGGGGTAGAGAAAGCTGAGAAAAATAAATTTTCTCCCTCTCCCAAAATGCTAGAACTTGAGGGCATCCAATGAATCTGTTGGGCAGTAGTTTCAGGACTGACAAAAGGAAATATACTTTACACAGAGAGTGATTAAAATGTGGAATTTGCTTCCAGAGGATGTTGTGATGGCCACAGGAATAAGCAGTTTTAAAAGGGAATTAGATTCATGTGGATAGGTCTGTTAATGGCTATTAGCCATGGCGACTGAGGGGAACCTCCACCATCAGATGTGCTAAGCCTCTGAATTCCAGAGCCAGGAGGCAACATCAGGGGCAGGCCTCAGCCTCTATGCCCTGCTGTTAGCTGTCCGGAGGAACTGGTTGGCCACTATGTGAGACAGGATGCTGGACTAGATAGACCACTGGTCTGATCCAGCAGGGCTCTTCTTATGTTCTTATCAGGGAAGGCCATGGCCTCTGTGCCTTGTTGTTGGCCCTCCAGAGGAACTGGTTGCCCACTGTGTGAGATGGGATGCTGGATTAGATGGACTATTGGTCTGATCCAGCAGGGGTCTTCTTCTGTTCTCTTCTTATGTGAATGCAATGTCTGCAAAGACCTATACAGAAATTCAGATCGTGCTGTTGCATCTCCATTCTGGGACAAGTTTCCCTTGTTTAACTTTTGAATATCACGCGAGTGGCTAAAGGCATAGGGGTCCTAAGGTTGCCAGGATCTCCTGAGCTTCAGACACTGAAAGAGGCAGAGTTTGGCATCTGGGGTGTGTGTGTGCTTGTTAAGGAAGAAGTGGAGTCTAGAGGTTCTTGATGATGCATTTAGGACCAATCTCCATTTTCTTGAATTGTTTCAGTCCAGGGCTCAGTGTTCACTCTCTTTCCCATGTGTCTTAAGAATAGATGCAGTACAAGCTGGGGCTTGCAAGGAACTGGTAGAGGAGGTTTAGGATTCTATAAGCTTTGGAAGACTTCTGCAACCCTACGCTTCTCTAACTGGCTCAACATTTGGTGCTCCTGAAGCATACTCACACCTCAGCAGGCCTTTCTGGCTCCCCCGTTCCTTTGATTCACTTATCCAGAGAGCTGTCAAGTATGTTGACATCTGCTGCCTTGGCTATGTGTGCCCTGGTTTCACTACTTGCAAGATTGTCATGGGGTGCAGCCATTTTATTATTATGTCAAACAAGCTGGGAATTTGGCAGGAATCGCAGAAGGGCAAAAAATGTGGAAGCCCCCCCCATCCCCCCCTCCAGGATCCTCAGGGTTGAGTAGGGGAATTTATCCTCAGGGAAGGGGAATTTATCCCCCCTCCCCCCATTTTATCATGCACTCAGCCACACTCAACATTCCATCCTTCTTCTTCTTTAAAAAAAAAATAACTGGAGTCTTCTAAATTCATTGTTCCAAAAAAGTGTTATGAACTATTTCACCGAATGTAAAACATTCCATCCTTCTGGGGCATGTTCTGTCCTCCTCAGGCCGTGGTTTTCTTGTTCTTTTGGGTTAATTTACAAAGTCACATTTTCCTGCATACCCCGCGAGTCCCCTGTGTATGCAGATACCCCTATTTTGCCTGTGGGTGACCCAGTTTTGCTGCTCTCATTATCATAACAGGAGCCATCAACTTCAGATATACTGAGAGGAATCATAGTGGGGGACTGGGGGATAAATTGGGCAAACCCTCCCAATCCTGAGTGTCTTCCCCTCCAGGATTCTCTCTGCTCTCTGGGAGCTGAGCAGGCCGATGTGTCCCCTCTCCCATCTTCTTCAACTGATTCTCAGTTGCAGTCAACTTTCCATCCCTTCTGGAAAGTTTTCAGTCTTCATTAGGTTGGTTAAAGGTGGGCTTCTTGTTTCTTTTTCTTTTGGTCCTTTTGCTTAGTCTACAAAAGCCATACTTTCCTGCGTACTACGCAGGTCCCCAGAATAGGCCAAGAGCCCTCCCTTTACTGCGGGTGGGCCTGTTTTGTCCTTTTCATTACCCACCCAGGGGGTCAGTGAGTTTACTATTCGATACCATGCTGGTGGTGCCTGTATTGATGTTGTACTGTTCTCTCGAAGAGAGGAAGAGGAAGAGACAAAGCCAGTGGCAGGAGGGACAAGGGGCTTGGGTGGAACTTTAGAATGTGGAGAAAAGGCTGGGGAGGGGCTCGGCAGGTAGCCCTGCCTGTTTGGATGCTGGCTGCTCGCCCTGAGTTTTCATTCTTTCCCGACAGGCTCTGAGGTTGGGCTCATAAAACTGCAGGTCCAACTCCAAGACCTGGCAAACCTACAGGGAACCTCCATCAGGAAGAAAGGTGGCCGTCCTATCACTGAGCAGACTTTGGGGCTGGACTCAATTTGATGAGGAGGTCCAATTTGATGAGGAGGTTCGTACAAAAAAGAGGTGCAGGAGTTCATTAGCATAACTCATTAGCATAATTATTTGCATATGCCAACCCCCCTGACATCACTGGAAGTGTGTCAGAAGGCAACACCCACCGCTCAGGCTCCACTGGACTCTTTTGGATTGCTAGCTGGGGGGGACGCGCAGATCTGCCCTCACAGAGGAGGGAGAGCTGGTACTGGTACCTGAATAAACCTTGGCCTTAAAGGTGCCACTGGACTGTTTTGGATTGCTATGGGGGGGGGGGGGTAACTTACATGGCTGCTTCTTGCTCTTTGTGGCCTGGGGCAGCTGGGAGCAGGGGGCGGGGCTTGTTGCATGTGCCCACCCCCTGGGCTCTTTACTGCTGGAGCTCTGCTCCTGTGCACTCCTGCAGGAAATGACCCCTGAGGAGGTCCCTGTGTCTGCACCTAATTCTCCAGCTATCGCGCCACATTAGTTTCATGAATAACTGAGAGTGTTAGATCAGGGGGGAAAGTGCGGATTCCCAAGTACAAAATGCTTGTTTATGTACGAAAAATTATATTTTCCATTGGAATACATACAAGTAAAGGGCTCAGTCTTTACCATGATCAATGTACCCTCTAACCTGTGGAGTCTTGTTAGCAAAAATTCTACTTTGTGAGCTACTTGCATTAAAGTTGTGAGTGAGCGATTTGGCTACTGCATAAATCAGTTTGCTCTGGAGCCATCCTTCCTGAGCTAAGACAAGAATGTGTGAGCCGTAGGCTAAAAAACTGAGCTAACTCACACTAACAGCTTAGAGGGAACACTGGCCATGATACATGATTAGACCATATGTGTTTCCTTCCCAATTGCTGAAATTCAGACATATATTGTGCATTTGAGTTGTCTATTTCTGTACCTCATGAAAGAAGCTGTCCTTCGCTTGGTCCTTATTTAGTACCAGATGAATTCCACCCCCCTGCCTTGGCCTGACTTCCTCTTCCAGATGGCAAATTACACACAGATATCAAATTGCTAATGGGCTCGTTTTAAGGTAGAGAGCTCAAGTCAGGATGATCGGTCATCAGGCTAAAGTCCTGAAATTCAAAATGATCCAGGTAGCATCTGTACAAGTTGGGAGAATAACAATTCCTACTAAAAAGCCCCAAAGCTCCCTCTTGGGTTGAGACAGGATCAGTGGTGGACCTCCATTTTTGGGACCCTGAAGCTTGAACTGTTATGGGGACCCCTTTTGAACCAGCAAAAACAGGGCAACATCCATCAAGGATATGAAATGGGTATTAGAGCCTATTCTAAGGTCAATATTAAGTACTTCAACCCATTGGCTTATGATTCTGTCACTAAAATAGCCCTATTTTAATAACAAACACTTTTAAACACATCCAGCCCACCCTAAAAGAACTGCACTGGCTGCCGATAGCATACCAGATTGGGTTCAAGGTGCTGGTTATTACCTTTAAAGCCCTTTATGGCCAGGGACCTGCATACCTGAAGGACTGCCTTTCCCGATATGTCCCCCAGAGAGCAATGCGATCTGGGACCCAGAACCGGCTGGTCCTCCCAAACATCAAGGAGGCCAGGCTTGTGACAACCAGGGCCATGGCTTTCTCGGTGGCGGCTCCACTCTGGTGGAATGAGCTCCCAGAGGAGATCAGGGCCCTGCGGGACCTGTTACAGTTCCACAGGGCCTGTAAAACAGAGCTCTTCCACCAGGCTTTTGGAGCTGCCACCACCACTGCCACCACTGACATCTGACAGTTACGGAGAGTGAGCCTGATTCCCGGGGTCCCTCCAAGTATAGCCTGACCCGAGTGCCTTGGACATCTGAACGAGGCTAAAAAGCGGATTGTACGTGAGGAATCAAATTAAATAAGCTGTATAGTTGTGATTTTAAACTTTTGTATGATTGGATTTTATATGATATATTGAATTATTATATTCCATTGTTTTAATTGTGCTGTAAGCCACCCTGAGCCGCCCTTGCTGGGAGGGCAGGGTGAAAATCTAATAAAATAATTAATTAATTAAAAACGCCATCAATTTTGTTGAAAGATTCACTCATTAAAAAAAGACTTGCTTCAAGGTCCCTCCAGGATTAGGAGCCCTGAAGCTTAAGCTTCATTACTGTCATAGTAGATCCACCCCTGGATAAGACAACTGGGACTTGTGGTCTTTTGGTGACACAGCAGCAATGGCTTTGATATTTACTTGACAACTTTTCTAAAGACTGGTGGCTTTATTTTAATCTATTTGGCCTTTCTAGCTGGCCGGTAAGTACACCTTAGAGACCAGTCTTAGGTTGGGGCTCAAAGCTGAACTTCCATTATTGGAATTTGGACGTGTAATTGGACTCTAAAAGGGAACCTCAGTAGGGAAGGAGGGGTTAACACTTCCCCTGTATTGTTCCCTATACCAAAAATGCTTCTTCCTAGCAGGTTAAACCATGCCATGGGGAGGGGGGACAAGCACACCATGGATATGTCTTTTTCCCTACCAGGCTTTAAAGTGGGGGGGGGAGAGATTTTGATGTGTGAAACAGTGCAGCTAGACCACAGAGCCATGGTCCTATTGAGTATCTGGCCTTCCTCTGGCTGCTTTTAGGACAAATTATGCATTGGGAATTCCATTCATAGGAGATTATAGGACTTGCATGTACAAAAACCTTGCAAGAGGGGGCTTGTAGCAGACGGCGATCGGTTAACATTTAGTGGGGAAAGTTGGCTGGATGGATACAACCCAGTGGTTGGATAAAAGCTGTCCGCTCTGAGATGCAGTAGACTGTAAATCCCTCCACTACAAAACCTGGCATGTACTGCTCACTCAGCTCTTCGCTCTGATCCTTCCTATGGTTTTTACTGTTAACCAGGGTACATAATAAGGCTGAAGACTATACTACTGGGCTCCTGTTTTATTTTTCCATAGAGTGGGAGCTGCACAGGACTTCTAGACTTGCTGTTTCCTAAGGATTGTAGAGCTGCCTTCCCTTAGAATTCTCAGTTTTCACCATAGAGGGCTAGCCTCCTGGATGTCCCAGGATGAGCAGGTGTCTTTTTCAGATTTGTTGTTATAGATTATGAATTTGAGGAGATTCTGATGCATGTAGATCTCAATGCCAGCTGTAAAATAAAACAAATTGTTGCATTTTGTCAAATGTCAGAAGCAGAGAATACTAGGTATCAAATCCAGAACTGGAAACATTTGACGTGTGACTGACAGTACAATCGGCAGTGGTGGATTCTGGGGAGAATTTGACAAGGATGAGGATTCATTTTGGCACATTAATTGTGGTGGGAGAGGAGAAGTGATATTATGAATTCATGCAGATGATGCTAGCTTCTGTTTTGAGAGCCAGGTGTCCATATCTGACTCCCTGCTATCCCTCACAGTCTATAGGAAAGTTGGAAATGTTACCTTTTGATATCTCTAAGGAACACTGCTCCCAAGGATTCTGGGATTGAAGGTCAGTCCTTATCGTGATAATTAATGGAGGCAAAATGAAATCCTACAGGAACCATGCGACAGACACCTCTCTCTTATTTTGTGTCATTAGGTGTGATGTAGTTTTACATTTCTTGTTGTTTCTTTCTCTCCCTCAAAGCATCTATCACTGCCACCAAGAATTCACTTCCAGTCTTTAATTAACCTTTCCCACAGTGTTGTGCCCAAGCTCTAAGGCTCCTTTGTTGGACTATGTGGTTCTGAGAATAAGACTCTGGGTTAACAATAAGCAAGATAAAACTTTATTGGTAAAAGAAGCATATGGTTACAAGATGTTTTGTTAAGTTGCTTAGCAGAATCTTTCCCTTTTACTCAGGTCTCTGTCAGCTTTCCCCCTCACACTCTTAATACTCTGACTATATTAGATTTTTCCTAATATGCCCCCTTAAGTACATTTTCTTCCTCCTTTAGAATCTTAATGCCTTTCACAGCACTTCTATCTTATATTCTAATTTCCAACAGAGGGCGCCGTGTGCGGATACTTATTTCCACTAACAGGAAGCTCACTCTGCCCCAACAGTAGACTACCAGTGTCTGCAGAAAAATCCAAAAAGTTAAAAAATCCCTCCAGGGACGGCTGAATTCCCCCTAAAACCTTTTGAAATGGCCTCTGCAGATATCTAACTCCAGGCATCAACGGTGAGAGAGAGATCAGAACGTTCCGGGGGGGGGGGAGGCTTCTAACTGGCTCTGTGGGTCAAAGGGGGGGGGAAG
>NW_015167057.1:383887-389428 GCF_001447785.1 Gekko japonicus | reverse complement strand
CAGCGGAGGTGGAGGACATGGGGGAGGAACCGGCGGGATGGGGGGGGAACTTACCTCCTCCTCCTGCTTCCTCCTTTGCGTCATGTGTGGAGGTCCCCCCCACGAGTATCGCAGGTCCCGCCCCTTGTATGATTCTAGTTAGAAGACTACTTCTCAGACTCTATGTAGATTGATCACAACTACACACACACACACCTCCTAGCTCCACCCACAACTCTCAGTCACCAACCACACTCACTCTTCTCCCTCTTTCACCCCTCCTTGTTCTTCTGACATTTACCAACCATTTAAAGAAACACACACATATAACTTGAAATCATGACAAACCATTTCTGAGCCTACACATAACATCCACATTTTCATTTGTTCACACAAGCAGAAAAACTGGTCCCTGCCCTGAGGTGGTCCTCCCATAAAGTGTGGTGGCTATCTCGGATGTCAGATGTAGAATGCAAGACAGAAAGGTCTGGTTTGTGGGGGCAATAATGTATTGGGAATGTGTTGGGTGTACACGCACAACGGTAATGTTTAGGAACTGTGTGGAAACATGGTAGAACAATGTGGCTTAAGCAAGAGCGGACTGCACTGTTTGGAAGCATTGCACTATGACGAAAAGGAGGGCTGGGAATTTGGGTTTTCTCAGAATGTCTTGGGCCAACCTCTGGGTCAGATCCAGCCAGGGGTTTTTAAATTCTTTTTTTGCTATTATTTCATTCAATTCTCCTCCTCTTGACAGCCCCCCCATCCATAATGCTTTTGCCCATGCATGTCTCAGGATTCCCACCATAGTCCTTTCTGGTGGCCAAAGGGGGCCTCACCTTCACTTTTCAGCCAGTTTGGTGTAGTGATTAGGAGCGTGGACTCTAATCTGGGAGGACCAGGTTTGTTTCCCCATTCCTCCACATGCAGCTGCTGGCGTGACTTTGGGTCAGTCACAAGTTCTTTCAGAGCCGTTCTCTCAAGAGTAGTCCTCAAAATAGCTCTCTCAGCCCCTCCTACCTCGCAGGGTTTCTGTTGTGGGGAGGGGGAGGGAAAGGAGAGGATAAGCTGCTCTAAGACTCCTTTGGGTAGTGAAGGGTGGGGTATAGATCCAATCTCCTTCTTCTTTTCACCAGCAAAAAAATTGGTTGCAGCCAACCGTATCTGCTCTTCCCTCCCCTTAACTCAGAAAACTTAAGCCAAGGCTCTTAATTTTTTTTTAAACCACTGAAGTTCCAATGAAGTTGAAAGGTCTATCTCAGCCTAAAGTATTTTAACATGAGCATTAAGGGTAGAGTCATCTGTGTCTGAGGATCTGAGTGTATTTGCTGAGCTCATTGGCATTCCTTTTGCTTGTCGATCGCCCTTCTAAATCGTTTGCAAATGGCAATCGATCAGTTTGTAAATGTCAGGAAATGTCCTGTGGATTAATGGTTTGAACCCCTCTGATTTGGGTCCCCCCCCCTCCAGGTGAAGGAGACTGTAGACAGGGTTAAGGTCAGCCAACAGAGCTGAAAAGTTTCACTGATGCATTTATATGCAGACATGCCATTGCTGTTCTGATTGGAATATTCCACTTTTGTTGATCAGGATTTGCATATGTGTGTGTGTGTGTGTGTGTGTGTGTGTGTGTGTGTGTGTGTGTGAGAGAGAGAGAGAGAGAGAGAGAGAGAGAGAGAGAGAGAGAGAGTATTTTTATGTAAGCAGTAAGGGGGGAGGAAGTACTTGGGGGTAATGATTTGAGGGGAATCACTGGTGTGGAGCACCAGAATCTATTTCAGTGCAGGTGTTGAGCCTAGGAACACATAAAAGAGTGTCATTGAAGACTTTAACAATTAAATTAAGGATGGCCTTTACTAGTTTAAGATTTCAAGTTATGCCCACAGTGGTTTGATTGGGCCATTTCTTAAGTGTTCCTGCCCCATTACGATTCTATGTGTGTGGTATGGAGGAAATAGACGATCTGATTCATTGTATTTTGAAATGTCCCCTTCACCATGACTCCCAAAACAAATTTATTACTAATATTTTATCCATGTGGGAAGGAGCTTCAGATTTGGAAAAAGTAATACTTTTGCTCGCAGATGAGGATTCTTATGTTTCTAATACAGTCGCTTTGTTTTCATTAGCGGGAAGAAGGATTCGATCGAACTGTATGGAATAATAGCTATAATAAGAGTTAAAATTGTTTTGAACTTTTTAAACTGGGCTGTTTTCATATGGTTTAGTCCTGTATTATATTTCAATTTTGTTAATTAATCTTGTTAATTTTGCTAACATGGTAGTTTTAGTATGTGGAAGATTATGTTATATATTGTTATGACTTATGGTCAGTACAATAAACTGAAACTGCTGCTGAGTGTCTCTGTGCATGCTCAGAGTACTTCCCTCTCTACCACATGACTAGAAGGAGCAATGTCTTCACATTTGGATTTAAGGACCCACACTTCCAGCTGTTGGAGTGCAATCCCTGACACTTCTATTTTAACCACTTTTTGGATTATAAATCCACAGGAATCCCCATGGAGCTTCTTCGACCAATTCCCTTAAGGCAGACTGACATGTTTGACAGATGCTTGCCCGGCCATGGTTTGTAAGCTTCAAAGATTCCACAACCACCTTAGGCAAAAGGTTTCCTTGCTGAATGGCAGAGTTGGATCTAGCTCGCTTTCTTGCTCCATCTCACCCAATTCTCCTCCTTACTCCAGCCCCCATTCCACATGGCTTTTGCCCATGCAGGCCCCATTATCCCCGGCATAGCATTTTTTGTTGATCAAAGGGCACCTGTCCTCATTTCCCACCAACAGAAGAGTCAGTTGGATCCAACCCAGAATCTGCAAGTAAACACCTAACCCAAGGATGACAAAAAATTCATCATAGACCACCAATGGAACAGAAGAAAAAGAAGAGTAGGTTTTTATACCTCACTTTTGTCTACCCGAAGGAGTCTTAAAACAGTTTACACTCTCCTTCCCTTCCTCTCCTGCACAGTGTTCCCTCTAAGGTGAGTTAGTGTGAGCTACCTCACAGTTTTTTAGCCTCCGGCTCACACATTTTTGTCTTAGCTCAGGAAGGATGGCTCCAGAGCAAACTAATTTATGCAGGAGCCAAATCGCTCACTCACAACGTTAATGCCAGTAGCTCACAAAGGCCCCTGTCACACGCAGGGGAAAAGGCGCTTGTGCCCGAACGGGAGCCGGCCGAACTGCGCATGTCCGGGCATGCGCAGTTCGGATCCGGGCCGGGGTTGAGCCGGCGCAAGGAAGCGCCGGCGATCAAACGCCCCGGTTGCCGCGCTGCTTCCCTTTAAACCACCTAGATAGGTGGTTTAGTTTGGCGCGGCTTATCCCGGGAAAGGGACAGTTCGGCCACGGAAGCAAGACGCTTCCCAGATGTGGTGGTGTGATCGCGCCGGTTTGATCCGGCCCCGAACTGTCCCGCTCCCGGACCAAATAGCCGCGTGTGAACGGGACAAACGTAGAATTTTTGCTCACAAGACTCCACAGCTTAGAGGGAGCATTGCAACAGTCACTTTGTGAGGCAGGTGGGGCTGAGAGAGTTCTGAGAGAGAACTGTGACTGGCCCAAGGTCACCCAGCTGGCCTTCTGTGGAGGAGGAGTGGGGAACCAAACCCAGTTCTCCAGATTGGAGTCTGGTGCTCTTCACCATTACACCAAGCTGGCTCTCTACCAAATTTACCCCTGGTAAATTTCCAGAGGATCTCACTCTAAGCATCAGTAGGTTTCTGGGATTCTGGCAAGGGGTGATGGTGGATCTTGCTCTGATCCTGGAAGATACTTTTTTATGTTCGTAAGAAAGAGTGGTTGTGTGTACAGTACTCAGCTTCACTTTGATTTATACCAGTGAGGTCTTAAAAGATCCATCCTGAGTATGTACTCTTTCTCTGTATGTATACAATTCCTTGGGATTCTAATTTAAAAGAAAAAGACCATGTTGGGCTGTAGTCCATCTACCATGAGTCTAATCTATGTTTCCCTCTCCGGAGAGAAATATAATTTAAATCCGTTGATACTCAGAAGCTTATTTGCTTCAGTGGTTCAAGGTTAATTTATATTGCCAATAATTTGATTCACTTCTTTTCAGAGCTATGTGTTTACCTGTTGGGTAATATAATAAGCTGTTCTTTCTGAGCAACGACTAATCAAGCACATGTCTGTCCAGGTGACCAATTCAAATTATTTCTCTCCCCCCACCCCCATCATTTAGTGTTTGCAGTTGGGCTTTTTTAAAATGGAAAATCTGGAACTGCAGAGTGGTACGCAGTTGCAGTTTGTGCCTGCAGTTTGTGCCACTGGGGCAGACTTCTTCAGGCTCCTTCCTCTCCACTGCTAGAGGGGGAAAAGGGATACTCTTATCAGTAGGGTTGTCAGCTTTGGCTTGGGGAATTCTTGGAGATTTGGGGGATGGTGCCTGGGGAGGGTGGAGCGTGGGGAGGGGGCAGAGTTCTATGGGGATAAGATGTCACTCTAGGAGTGCGGTCAGACGGCGTACTGAGAGTGGGTTAAACTGCTCCAGTTCTGACCGGATTATATTTGATCTGGGTAATCGCAATCAAACTTACCTCCCTTATCCCACCTCACCGTGCAGTCACGTAGCTCCCCGGCATCTACCCTTTTTTTTATATATACAAATTTTTTTAAAAATTTCCTCAGTTTGTGCGTGCACATAGGTGCTCATCCATAGAATGGGGGCAAACTACCACGGCGCATGCACAAAACCACCAGGGTGAATCAGTCCAACCCCTCCAACAAAAGACTTCCCTTTAAAACCTTTGACCCGAAAATGATCTCTGTGAGATCCCGAATTAATCTAAATGCTAAAACAAGAGACCGGTTTTATAAATGCGGAGGCAGAGTTCCGCCTATGCGCGCACCACCAATGCATTAAAAAATGGCGGGCGAAAAGCGGAAGCCTCGGGCAGCTTTCGAGCAGGGAGGGGGTTTAAACTGGAAGTGGCTCGACACCGGAGGAGCGATCACACAGGGGGAAAAATGCGGCTTTAAATGGGAGAACTGAGAAAACACCACTTTGGGACCTGGTAAGAAAATACTCCGGGTTAAAGGGGTTTTGAGCCGGAAACCAACGGCTGGGGACGGGATGCAGATGTTGACTGTGTGATCGTGCATAACGACACCAGATCAAATGGCACGTCTGAACGCACCCTAGGAGTTCCATTTCTCCTAGCCTCTGTGGTATACCATAATGTCTGCCCTCTGAAGTTGCCGTTTGCTCCAAAGGAACTGATCATAGTCGTCTGGTAGTGTTGCCAAACCCCCCAGTTTGCCAGGGGTCCCCCATTTTGGGGGGGTTCTACCCGCCCCTGGCCAGATGGCCAGTGGGGGAAGCCCCGCCCCCAACACCTACAGCCACCCATCTCTCTCTCTTTAAGTGTGTGGAACCCGTGTTTCCTCCCAAGCCGGATCTCCGCAAGCTTGCAGGGAAATGCCAGCTTCGTGCTCTTATAAGGGAAACGCCGGCTCCTGCATTTAAAAGGGAAAAGCCGGCTCCTTTAAGTGCAGAGAACTGCCGTTTCTGGAGATC
>NW_015167057.1:366524-383593 GCF_001447785.1 Gekko japonicus | reverse complement strand
CGGTTCTGGGGGGCCGGCCAACGGGTGGGGGGGGGGGGGCCGGCGGACGTCCCCAACATGACATCATCATGTCGGGGATTTTTGCTGGTCTTATGACTGTTCTTAATAAATTTGTTTGTTTGATCATGTCGGGGATGCCCCACCCCCTCCAGGAACACCCCCAAAGTCCCCCGCTGGGAGTGGAAGATGGACATGGCAACCCTATCGTCTGGAGATCAGCTGTTGTGCTGGGAGAACTCCCTGGAAGTTCATAATCCTGTTGATCAGGGTTTGGGGTTCTAGAGGAGCTTGGGCTACTCACTTTCCTTTTCTCATTGTCATCAATCTTTTTTGTTTTGTTTTGTTAGCTAACTTAATGAATTTCTGCATGACTTGAATTTTTGAACTGCACAAATGTTCTCTTAGAACTGCCCATTTGGTGTCTGGTTATCCACAAACTCTGTTCCAAAAGCAATACTGCCATAGGCAGCCCACACAGAACAGGAGGAGATTCTTGGCTGCAGGAAAGGTAGAGGCCAGCCACACTGTCATGCTTCCGTCTGCTGCATGCACGTGGGATAATGCGTGATCCAGAGCTGGTTGGGAGGCCGACTGGTGATCTACAGGTCAGATCAAGCCACCAGAATAGTTGTATTCAGCACTTAGTGGACTGACCATGTTTTAATCGAGGCTGTGAAAATCAGTGATTTCACTGTTAAAGGGGGGGGGGAGTTTTCACATTGTTTGAAGTAAGGCCAATCCATACTTGGAAATAACGTTCCTCTGCTGGGTTTTTGTATCTGGCATGTTGGTATAAGGGAAAACACTGTGTTTTAGTGATGGAGTGTCTCCTTTGCGTGCAGAAGGTCCCAATTCCCAGCATCTCTAGTTAAAAAGAACAAGGAACAGGTGACGTGAAAGACCTCTGCCTGCAACTCTGGAGAGCTGCTGCCAGCCAGAGCAGACAATACTGGGTTTGAAAGACCAAGAGTCTGGCTCAGCATGAGGCCGTTTCATGTGTTCATTAGCTTAGGGGTCCAGCGGTGGTTTGGTGGAGCGCCTCTGCTTCACTGGTAGAAGTTCCCAGGTTCCATCCATGGCCTTTCCAGTTCATCAGAATCAGTCGGTAGGGAGTGTGAAAGATCTCTGCCTCAGAATAGTGGAAGACCCAATGCCTCTGCCTGTCACCCTGGAATCAATCAATCAATTATTTTATTTTTTATTTTATTTTATTATTAAATGCATACCCCGCCCTCCCTGGATTGGCTCAGGGCGGCTAACAAATGAGGCACATATGCCAAGATTAAACAGGATAAAACAAGCAATAAAACAATCATTCATATAAAAAATACAAGATGCTCTGCAGACCGACAGAACAACAGACACCCTGTGAGGTAGGTGGGGCTGAGAGAGCTCTCTTGAGAACAGCTCCTGAGAGAACAGCTCTGAAAGAACTTGTGACTGACCCAAGGTCACGCCAGCAGCTGCATGTGGAGGAGTGGGGAATCAAACCCTGTTCTCCCAGATTAGAGTCTGCGCTCCTAACCACTACATCAGACTGGCTACACTATACCAAACTGGCAAAGGTGCCTTCAGAAATTTCATTTGGTCCTGCTGATCTGTCTCTAGGAAATCTAAGGCCTGGCCTACTTTGTTGCAATAAGCGGGGTGGTAGAGCGGACTTCAGGCCCCAGCACATTGAGACCTTCATTCCAGAAAAGGAACAAGCTAGCACACCCAAGAAAGAGATGGTAGCCTGGCTCATTCTTTACTGTTCTAGATTTTCTCTTCTTGGGAAATTTTATTTATTGTAACATATGAGAGTATTCAGATATAGGATCCCCCCCCAACAGCAGTCTCTGGTGGGGCAGCACATTCTAGCTAGGGTTGCCAGTCTCCAGGTGGTGGCTGGAGATCTCCCGCTATTACAACTGATCTCCAGGCGACAGAGATTACCTGGAGAAAATGGCCACTTTGGAAGGTGGGCTCTACGGCATTATACCCCATTGAAGCCCCTCCCTTCCTCAAACCCTGCCCTCCTTAAGCTCCACCCTCAAAATCTCCAGGTATTTCCTAACCTGGAGCTGGCAACCCTAATTCTAGCACCTTAGGATTCTACCATCTCATTCCCACCTGATCACTCTGCTCAGATCTGAGGCTCTCAGGGGATGAAACTGACCTTCCTTGCAGTTTGTCAGGAGACCAGTTCCCCTCAGCAACTTCTAAAGCCAAACATTTGGGTCATATAACCTGGCACAGACAGATCTGCTATCAGTGATGTCACTGGCACTATCCAGTAGGGGCTATGCCATTCATGCAACTTCCTACTCTAAACAAATAGCAGTGGCCTTACGGTCTGGGAAAACAATTGCATTTCCCCCAGGAACAATGTATTGTCATTGAGAAAGTGCTGTCATAGCAGTGTTTCTTTGGCTTTGCATCCCACACAATGTAGGAACAACAACTACACCCTTCTTAAGCGACATGCTGATTGTTTGGGAAGGGCTCAGTGGTTTCATGCATACTCAAGAGCAAAACAAAGCACACTCACCAGCTCCCTTTGGACCTCCTGTGGAGATGGTTCTTTTTCACATTTTATATCACTTTAAAAAAATATATTCTGAAGAATTTTGATCTTCTTTCCTCCTGTTTTGGCAGCTGATCTCTGACTATGGATTCCTTCTATATCGGTTTCTTGTTTTGCAGAGGTTTCCTAAACTATGCTACTAATTAATTAAGGTAAGCTTTCAGAAAACCCAAGTGGCTCCAGCAAATCTGAACTCCTTGAGAGCCTCCAGTCCCTTTGCCAGCAGACATCAGGCCAGCTTTCGGAAACATGAAAGATTTCCCAAGCCGGCCTTCCTCGGCTTGACCTGGAATGCCAGCAGGGAAAGCAGAAGATGATCAGATTAAAAATGTACAATCACAGTAGCATAAGGAAGATATAAATCTACAAGCAACAACCGAGTACAATGAAGATATATATCTGGGTGCACAAATCTTCAAGCGGAGCAGTTAAGAAGCAACTTAATGGGTTTGCTTTTAGCATATATTTGGGGATGTGATGAGAATGAATGATGCTGCTGCAAAGCCTTCCCCGGATTTGGTGGCTTTATTTTTAAATCCTGGATCAAGTGGAGGAGGGTCAGACACCAGAGCTGAAATCGTGAGGCTGACGTGGGTTCCCAGTTCCTGATTTGCAAATCCTACACCCTTCCCACACATTATGGAGTACACAGATTGGGTCTGCTGTCCCCACCCTGTAACTCGGTGGTAGCTTGAGATCTCCTGGGATTATAACTAGGTTCCAGGTGAGAGAGATCAGTTCCCCTGGAGAAAATGGCTGTTTTGGAAGGTGGACTTTATGGGCATTACATCTCACTGAGGTATCTCCCCTCTAGGGTAGCCAACCTCCAGGTGGGGCCTGGAGACCATCCAGACAACCAGGATCAGTACCCCTAGATAAAATGGCTGCTTTGGAGGATGGGTTCTATGGCACTATATCCTGCTGAGGTCCTTCCCCTCCCCAAACCCTGCCCTCCCCTGGCTCCTCCCCCCAAATCTCCAGGTATTTCCCAATCCATAACTGGCGACCATACTCCCCTTTCTAAACCCCGCCCTCCCCAGGCTCCAGCCCCCAAAATCTCCAGGTATTTCCCAACCTAGAGTTGGCAACCCTACGTGTAACACAGTCATGTGTGAGTTGTGGTTTCTTAATTCCTGCGTGTGTGCTGCCTGGTTCGGGTTAGGATGGCGATGCATGTCGAAAAGGAGTTATTCCCAATTGCTGCATTTGACTAGTGCCCGTTGAGATCACTTTGATGACTGATTGTTTGAAATTGTACAAGATTTTTGATATGTAAAATGGTTATCTCTACATCGTTTAGAGAAAGAATATGACGAGTTGTGTTAAAAATACTTACTTCTGAGGAAGCTGAATTAACGAAACGAAGAGCCTTCATTATTTTGGCTACCTTTTTGTACTTACCTGAAATTGTTATTTAGCTGTTACCGTGTTTCCCTGAAAATAAGACACTGTCTTATATTTATTTTTTCTCAAGAAGATACACTAGGGCTTATACCACAAATGCATAGAAATCCTGCTAGGGCTTATTGTTGGGGTAGGTCTTATTTTCGGGAAAACAGGGTATTTACCTATACTTAGGAGCTGCGGTGGCTCAAGTGGTTAGGACACTGAACTGCAGGCTGCGGAAGGTCGGTAGTTCAGCAGTTTGAGACCCGAGTGTGCCGCATGACGGAGTGAGCTCCCATCTCTAGTTCCAGCTCCTGCCAACCTAGCCGTTCGAAAGCAAGAAATTGCAAGTAGATAAATAGGTACCACTTCAGTGGGAAGGTAACAGCGTTCCGTGCGCCTTGGTGTTTAGTTATGTCGGCCACATGACCACGGAAATGTCTTCGGACAGCGCTGGCTCTTCAGCTTGGAAACGGAGATGAGCACCGCAACCCTAGAGTCCGATTTGACTGGCTTTTGAGCAAGGGAACCTTTACCTTTACTACCTGTACTTACCTGTTTATTATTGGAATTATTCACTGTTATATTGTCCTTCTTATGCAGTTGCATATCATAAATATTGTGCAAATCTATAGCTATAGCGTTTCCCTGGCTTTTTTTCTTCTGTTTTGATAATTGTTAATATAAGCTGGGAGGTCTCTTTCTTTGTATTGCATATATGTCGAAAAGGAGTTGCAGTCTTCCCCCGTTTAATTCTCCCAGCCTGAAACAATCGGGTGGGGCAGTGTTAGGCCTGTTGGGGAAATGCATGGGTATCCCAGGAAGCATGTGGGTCATTTCCCCTAGAATTTTTTCCAGGTTGGAAAAGTAGCACTGGGGAGCACCCTGGTCCTAATTGTACTCTGCGCATGTGGGAATTGAGGAGAACCCATAACACAAGACTGATGGTGCTACATCTGAGACAGGGTGTGAAGGATCCAGTCCATCCACAAACACTGATGGTGCTTCAACAGCTCTGCCCCCCAAAATAAGTTTTGGACCACCCCAAATCATGTATCCTGAGACTCTGGGGACTCTGCCCTGCATGAGGACCTGTCCCATCTCCTGGTCCAAAACCTGGCTTTAGTGCTAAGCGCTCTGAAGTGGGGTGGCCCCCAAGAGGATGGAAGGTTCTTGGGGCTGCGGGGCAGCTGTAGCCCAAAGCAAGCCTTGATCCAAAACCGTTCAGGTGTCATCAGCACTGGAGATAAGGAACTGGGAACCAGCCTCATATGGAAAGCTCCCTCTTGGGGGTTTTCAGGTCAGTGTCAGAAAAACAAAGGGCACTTTCGTACGTATGAAACTGCCTTGTATTGCGTGAAGCCATTGGTCCCTCTAGTCTATACTGTACTGTGCTGTGCTGTGCTGATGGGTATATCAGGGACTCAGGTGGGAAAAAAAGGTAATCCCAGCCTCTGCAACATGAGATTCTGTAACTAAAGATGTCAGGTATTGAACTTAGACTTTCTGCACTGAAAACACTGTGTTCTACCTCTGGGCTAAAAGTCCTGTTAAAGCAAACATGCCTACATCCTGCAGGTATGTGCATACATCTGTTTGCCCTCTGCAGACATTCCATCCCATTCCACTTGTGCGAACCATGAGCCCATGAGCTGTGCATGTCAGGAATGGGAAGAAAATAAGGCTGCACCAGTAGGTAGGAGAAAAAAGAGCAAGGTGCAAGGGAGAGCAGTTTATTTCACCTGCTAGATCCCAATGTGTATCACAATAAAAAGAGGAGGAGGAGGAGGAGGAGGAGGAGATTGGATTTATACCCTGCCCTTCACTATCCAAAGGAGTCTCAGAGCGGCTTACAACTTTCCCTTCCCCTCCTCAGAACAGACACCCTTGTGAGGTAGGTGGAGCTGAGAGAGCTCGGACAGAAACTGCTCTTTTTCAAGAACAGCTCTTATCAGAACTATGGCTTGCCCAAGGTCATCCAGCAGATGCAAGTGGAGGAGTGGGGAATCAAACCTGGTTCTCTCAGATTAGAGTCCGTGCACTTAACCACTACACCAAGCTTTTTCTGGAAACTTCTCTGGCTCCCACTTTGGACATTGGGAGTGTGCAGGTCTCCACAATGCACCTGACACATGCATTTTCCATCTTTTGAACTAGGGGACTTTCCATACGCTTACAACTTCCATGCATGTGAACCAGGACCTTGATTTTTCAGGGTTCTGACTGGCATGAACGGACACTGCATGTGCATGGGGAAATCCACATGTTGCCCAGTTCATACAAGGTGGCAGCCATCACAGGAACCCATGCACTCCTAATATGTATGGCTGGTGGGCTCCCAGTTCACATAAATGGAATAGAATGAAATGTCTCATGCAAGAAGAACCAACACATGTACACTTCAAAAGCAAAACTGAATAAATGAGGGGTTTAAATATTCAGCTGTTTATTTATTTATTAAGGTATTTCTACCCCGCCCTACCCCGCAAGCAGGGTAAATCACTCAATACATGTAAATCACTCAATACATGTACAAAGAAATATCAAAGTCCTGTTCACACATTACCATGAATGTGTGTACAATCTTTGTACTTGACTTTTGTCTGCATGAGAGATTCTTTATCTGGAGGGTCCGAATGCCAATTTCCTCCCCAACACATTCCAAAGGCAAATCCTGAGTCTCAAGACATGCAGCTTGCAAGAACTGTTCCTTTCCCCTCCTGCTAGACTGCACAGTGACTTCTAATCCTATTTTATCCCCAGTGGGAGGGGGGAAAGGTAAAATGCAGGCAGGGAGCAGAAAAGAGGAGATTAATCCTGTCAGTCTGCAGCAACAGATCCATCTCCCAAGCCATATGAAAATGAATACAGCTCCTCCTCCTCCTCCTCCTCCTCCTCCTTGACTCCTGCCCCCCCCCAAAAGTCGTGGGGTCAACTCTAAGAGACTAAAAAGCCATTTTCATCTTAATCCATTCCTGATTGTTTGTGAAAGTGGAATGCAAGGGACATAATCTGATCTGGTTCTTACCAGGGCCTAAATCCTGTTTTTTCAATACCGGGGCTCACTCCCCAAATAGAGCATCATAAATGCCGTGTTTATTTATAAAAATAAATAAAGCTGGAGAGGATCGAAGACCTCCCATTTCTCAACCCTAAAGATTATCACATGGAGGATTTGCCGCGCTAAAGGTACGAATGTCAGGCGGATTTTTGGGGCGCGATCACACTGCAACATCTGGGAAGCGTAGCGCACCCGTGGCGTCCCGCTGAAGATGCGCAGTAAAAAAAGTACCTCGGAAAGTGTACTAGTATCTGGAAAATGCGGGTGGGCATCTGATCGCGGGAGCGCTAGTATCCTGTGGCATCCGGCGCCTGTCCACATCCTGTCACAAACCAGATGTTTTTCGTAAGCGCATGCGCACAAACACGTAACTGAAAGTAGTGCTGCTCCGCGGAACTGCACATGTGCACAAATGTGAAATGCTTGCTGCTCCGCTTCTTTGCCATGCTCCAGCATCGCCATTTGATCGCGTAAAGACTCGGGGGACCGTGTGATCGGGCTACCGTGCTTAATTTTGCTCCAAGGCGAACAGCAACGCCTCTCCCCCACATTATCTGGCCCATGTGACCAGGGCCCTTATTTGTTTGTTGTTATATTGTAGCAAATTACCTTTTGGGCAGAGGGCGAAAGGACAGGAGAGAGGGAAAGGGTGAAGTGCAAGTAACTGGTGATGAATCTAGCCAAGGGCTGTTCCCGACAGTGGACCAAGGAGGCAGGGCGTGTGCTCCAGAGGAACAGCCGCCCTGAGCTGCTTCGGCGGGAGGGCGGGTAAAAGTCTAATAAATAAATAAATAAACAAACAAACAGAGGGAATGAGATGGGATTCTAAAAGTGCCTCTTCTGAGCATGTGCAGGATCCAGTGACTACATTTTAATCCTCCCCATCCTCTAAGGAATTCATCCTGTGTGCAGTTCTCTCCACTCCCCTTTTTCTCTTTACAACATTCCTGAGAGATAAATTAAGTAGTGGGACTGAGAATTACCCTGGGACACAATGCTCCTTCTAAGCTGTGGGTCTTGTGAGCAAAAATTCTACTTTGTGAGCTACTGGCATTAAAGTTGTGAGCGAGCCATTTGGCTACTGCCTAACTTAGTTTGCTCTGGAGCCCTCCTTCCTGAGCTAAGACAAAAACGTGTGAGCTGGAGGCTAAAAAACTGTGAGCTAGCTCACACTAACTCAGTTTAGAGGGAACATTGCCTGCGAGACTGATAATTGTTGGGAGATCTGAGCCAGATCCTTCCAAATGGATGAAGAAGATGAAGAAGACAAAGTGGAGGAAAAGGAGGAGACTCTCTGTCTGTCTCTCTCTCCTTCCCTTCCCCTACCCAAAACAGACACCCTGTGAGGTGGGTGGGGCTGAGAGAGCTCTTGCAAGAACTGTTCTTGAGAGAACAGCTCTGAGAGAGCCATGACTGACCCAAGGTCACACCAGCAGCTGCATGTGGAAGAGTGGGGACTCAAACCCTGTTCTCCCAAATTAAAGTCCGGGCTCCTGACCCATCTATTGTGGTTGAACTTCATACAGCTAGGATTAAGGTCACAGTTTATCAGGAAAAGTATATAAAATAATCCTTGTCTTTACAAGGTCACTGTGCAGAAACCAACATTGTATAGTCGTTAGGGTGTCAGATTAAGATCTCAGAGACCCAGGTTTGAATCCTGACTCTGCCATGGAAGTCTGCCGGATGACTTAGGCCGGCCACTCTTTCAGTGTCACCTACCTTACAGGGTAGTTGTGAACATAAGAGATATAAATGTACTGCTCTGAGTTCCTTGGAAGTAGGCAAGATAAGAAATTCACTAGATGGACAGAGAGGAGAATGTCAGAGGGAAGATTTCAAGAGAGAGCACCTCCAGGCATTTGCAGAGTTGCCTTGTGACTGAACAAGCACACCATGTGTCTGGTATTGAGGGCCTGTTTGTGGGTCTTAAGTATAATAAAAATCCTTTTTATGTCCCTCAAGGCCATGCATTTATGTCTAAAGTGTATTGAGGCTACCAATATCTTCTTGGGAATAATTTATTCCATTAATTTGTTTCTTATTTCCCTAGTTGTCAGCTAAAGAGGTCTTATCTGTCTGAAACCTTCCTTGATTCTCCTCCAGAGACTTTTTGTTATCAGGTCTCCAAAGGAAGGCACCCGTGAGAAGAAAAAGAAGGGGAAATATTGAAGTCAGACGGGATCCTCTCACCCATGACAAATAGCAGACCAGTTAATATAAGACCAGAAACTCTATCCTGCATACTGAAACAGACACTCAGAGAGTGGCAGTGTGGAATATTAGAAGCGGATTCAGAGTCTAGCTAATTAATAGCCTGAAATGGGTTTTGAGAATTAATGAATTGTGGAAAACTACAAAGTGTATCCGGAGTCCAGCTCGTTAACAGTCTAATATGGTTTGGGGAGGATTAATAAGCTGTGCATGAGAGTAGCATATTTTCTGGATACCGTCGGACTTTCTGTATTGGTTAATGGCAGATTGTTATTTTTTGTACAATCAGGCCATATGTATTCCTTGGCTATAGTAATTGTGCCACTGTATCCCCTCCACCCTTCTGATATGTACATCTCATGACACAGAGATAGATGCTCTATGGGGGTGGGGAGAATGCAGTGGCGGTGGCACTGTGGTGGGTAACGTGGTATTCTGCCTCTGGACATGGACGTTCCATTTAGCTGTTGGCACTGCACCATTTGCCTAAAGATTTATTTCTCTCTCTCTCTGGGACAGGCTGCGCAGCTGGTTTTTCATGCCCAGAAGATGTGATTGGAGGGGGGGTTGCTCACATTGTTGGGAGGGGTCAGGGAAGGAGCTTGTGTGTGTGTGTGTGTTTGTAAGTTTGTGCTTGTGACTTTTCTCCCTTGTTTACTCTCAGATCCACACACCACAGCTCAGCTGAATGGAGCCTCGGCGCTGCATATATTCTTATTGATTTTGAAGGCGCTAATCTCAGGCACTTTAGAAATGTCTCTGGAAACATCAATATTGGTATTTTGGTATTTCTCTCATAAATGCCGTTTCTGTTTTGTATAAACTACTGCAGCTCTCGCTGTTGGAAATGGTTCTTCCTTCAGTCACATCCTGTGGGTAAGAAAAGGCAGCCATAGAAGTACCTCCAGCTAGGCTTGCCGGGTCTTACCTGGCTGCCGAGGGGGGGCTCCAGGGTCCGTCCTGGGATCTTCTGGTGTGCATGCAGAGTGCACGTGCTGTGATGACGTCGCCCGGAAGTGACATCGTCATGTTGCCAACATGGGGGGGCGACACTCTAGTTTTTGGGCAAAACTCTATGGTCTGAGTCCAATTTTACCATAGAGTTTTACCCAAAAACTACAGCAGCACCCTCCCAATGTCAGCGACATGATGTCATCACTTCCGGGTGATGTCATTACATTGCGTTCAGGGGCATTTGTGGGATCTTCTGGTGCACATGCAGGGGCATTTGTGGGATCTTCTGGTGCACATGCAGAGTGCACGTGCTGTGATGACATCACCTGGAAGTGACGTCATCATGTTGCCGACATGGGGGGCGACACTCTAGTTTTGGGGCAAAACTCTATGGTCTGAGCCCAATTTTACCATAGAGTTTTGCCCAAAAACTACAGCAGCACCCTCCCAACTTCGGCGACGTGATGACATCACTTCCAGGTGATGCCATTACATCACGTCCAGGGGCATTTGTGGGCAGGGTTTCCCCTACCGACCAGCTGGCCGGCGACAGAAAGGGGCCCGCAAAAGTGGGGGAACCCCCACCCAGACCAGGGGCTTGGCAACCCTGCCTCCAGCTGGGTCTGCTAAAGGAGAGAAAGAAATCTGTCACTAAGGGTAGATTGGCAATCGCTAAATGGAACTTCCATGATCAGAGGCAGGCTACCTCAGAATGCCAGACCTTGGGACAAAGAACATCAGGGGAAGATTCAGAAGCTGAAGCAGCCCAGGAGAAAGCTGAGCCAGCAGCTCAACTATGGTTGCCAGCGCTGTAGTGGGAAATTCCTGAAGATTTGGGGGCGGAGCCTTGAGACAGTGGGGCTTGGGGTGGGAGGTATAATGCCATAGAGTCCACCCTTCAAAGCAGCCATTTTATAGTCTGGAGATCTGTAGTCTGGAGATCAATTGTAATTCCGTGAGATCTCCAGGCCTCACCTGGAGACTGGCAACTCTAAGACCAAGCAGTGATAACAACAGGAAGCATTGTTGTAATCACTGCAAGCAGGGTCTGGTAGAAGAGGTCTGAGGATAAAGTGGAGAAATGGCATGGCGTAAGCTGCTTTGGTTCACCTCTTTGTTAATGCATCTATAGATCTGCAATAAAGTATAACCTTTCTGATAAGCGTGTACTCGATTGCTGGCTGTGGAACTTGACATTGGGGAGAGAAACAGGGTAAATGAAGCTAATTAATTAACTTCTTCCCCGTGTATGACAGTCTCAGTGAAATGGGCTTGGGGAGCTTGGGTTTGCCCCATTGGAGAACTTTGTGTGTACCAATAGCTGAGCCTGGTTCATGAGCCGTATTGTGAGTGTGTGTGTGTGTGTGTGTGTGTGTGTGCATGCTCCTGGAAGTCATGGTTGACTTCTGGCGACCCCTAGTGGGGCTTGGACCTTTCAGAGAGGTGGCTTGCTATTGCCTGCCTCGGTGTCCCGGCCCTGGTATTCCTTGGAGGTCTCCCATCCAAGTCCTTGCCAGGGTCGGCCCTGCTTAGCTTCTGAGATCTGACGAGATGGGGCTTGCCCGGGCTACCGAGGTCAGGGCTATTTTGACACTCTCATCCCTATACCACACGGGCTCACCAGAGGTGTGAATGATTCCCACAGGGACACGTCACGGAACGATGGTGCGGGGTTGGGGGGCTCCCGAGTAGTCAGCAGCACAGTCATAGCCCAATTCCTAAGTCCAGACCCAGGAGTTGGCTTCTTCCTTTCCCGTTCGTGCAGCCCTTGCAGGGCTCCTGCTCCATCCCAGAAAGCCTCCCCACGAGTCCCCATTGAGGCCGACGACCCTCGAGTAAGCAAGAGAGATGTGGCCCTGCTAACCTTCTGGAGACATACAAATCCTGCGCCTCTGATCTCCCCTCCAGGGACGCCAGCCTCCAGGTGGGACCAGGGGACCCCCCCCCCGAATTACAGCTCGTCTCCAGACGACAGAGATCGGTTCCATGGAGAAAATGGCTGCGGGGGCCGGGAGGAGGCATCGATGGCACTGCCCCCCCCCCGAGGTCCCTGTCCTCCCCAGGCTCCACCCCCAAATCCCCAGGAGTTTCCCAACCTGGATCTGGCAACCCTACTCCCCCCACCCCTTGCTGGTGGCCAGGAATGACCCGGCAACCCTACAGAGTCCCCCCTCCGCCCCGCTGTTGGAAGAGTCAAATGGGTTTATGCCTAAAGAGGATGCTGTCCTTTGCGGATGCCACATTTTCCTCCACGGCCACATGCACAGAAGGGACAGCTCCTTTCCAGGTCTCCTTCCCACTCGTGTAAAAAGGCCTTAATAAATCTAGGCCTCGGGTTCTGGGAGCATGAATCCTGCCAGAACTGACTCGGCCAATAGAGAGGTGTTAACATATCAAGGAGATGACATCTTCTCACTCCTGGCTGTAAATCCAAGCCGATCCAGCTGGATAAGGTTTTTCCCGGCCCCAATAGCCCCTCAAAGCGGGTCGGTCTTCCTAAACGTCCTGCCCCATTGGCCCTCATCCATCGCATCCCTAGGGTTGTCAGCCTCCAGGTGGGGCCTGGAGATCTCCCACTATTACAATCGATCTCCGGGCAACAGAGATCGGTTCCCCTGGAGAAAATGGCTGCCAGTTTGGTGTAGTGGTTAGGGGCATGGACTCTGCTCTGAGAGAACCAGGTTTGATTCCCCACGCCTCCACATGCAGCTGCTGGTGTGACCTTGGGTCAGTCACAAGTTCTCTCAGAGCTGTTCTCTCAAGAGCTCTCTCAGCCCCACCTACCTCACAGGGTGTCTGTGGTGGGGAGGGGAAGGGAAAGGAGATTGTAAGACGCTATGAGGCTCCTTTGGGTAGTGAAGGGGGGGTATAAATCCAATCCCCTCCTCGTCCTCCTCGTCCTCCTCCTCTTCGTCTTTGTCTTCATCGTCTTCTTCATCTTCTTTGTCTTTGTCTTCATCTTCTTCTGAACTTTGGAAGGTAGACTGTATGGCATTGTACCCTCCTGAAGTCCCTCCCCTCTCCAACCCTGCCCTCCCCAGGCTCCGCCCCTCTGAAATCTCCAGTTATTTCTCCGTCCAGAGCTGGCATCCCACCAGGGCAGCCCCCATAGGCGAAGTGAAACCTCTCTTCCTTCCACAAAATGCATCTTTAGAAAACAAGGCCTTGTTTGGTGTGTGTGTGTGTTTAGTGTGTGTTTCTCCGCCTCACTGGCTGCAGCATAATCACAGCCCTTGTCACCCAGCGCATTGTGGCAGAGCGCGGGGCTAGCGGCTTCCTTGTTTGTAGAACGCTAAATCATCCCACGGGGGCTGCTGTGGTTTCGTATATCTGCCACTGGCGCTGTTGCTTTTATGGTAGACTACCTCTCTGGATGGTAGATTAAGTTTCAGACCATGACACCTCAATCCGGTTGATGTTACCAGTGCAGCAGCCTCTGCTTACGTGAGAGAGATGTTGTTTTCCTCCTTCCTAGGCAGGTTTCCAAGACTGACGAAGAATGATGAATTATGCTGTAAAACAATCCCTTGCCCCCACAGTGTTCTTTGTGTTTCTATTGTTTCTTTGACAGGGGTGGGGGTTTGATTTGTGCAGAAGGACTCCGTCTTGCAGTGTGAATTTGTGGTGTCGTCTTTACACTGCAGAGCAGCTGAGCTCTTGCAAGGAGGTGTGGTTTGATCTAGCAGCTGAGCTCTTGCAACACTATGGTTCAGGAAACTTCCGTGTAGAGTCAATGCCCTTGAGACAGTTGATTCACTTGTCCTGTAAAGAAGGTCAATATGCCAAAGTGGCATTTTCAAATACCCCAGGAGGCATGAAGGTATCGGGCACTGCAAGATCCAGATGAGGAGCCCTGTAGTCCATGGTATTAATTCCCTTCCAAGGCAGCTGTTGAGGGGGTTTTCTGGCTATCCCAAGTGGACACTGAGCTCCTCAGCTGAGAATCCTCCGATCATCTGATTCCAGGGAGAAGGAAGATTCTCAGCTGATTCCAGGGAGAAGGAGGATTCTCAGCTAATTCCAGGGAAAAGGAGGATTTCCCCCTAGGAACAATCCTCTGCAGCTGCTTGCTTCAGTGCTCTCAGATCTGCCACTGCCTCAATCAGTACAACTAATCATTGCGGGAGGGTCACAGAGCTACACCCACCTCCAAGCTCATGGCTCTTGGCCGCTCACAGACCTGAGACTTGACAAGCAGGTCTTGTGTCTCTTGCGGGCATCTCTGAGGCTGACCATGGCTTATGGTGGGTAGCTATTGCGCTGCCAACTCCCTTGCTTGCCTTCCCAGCCAGTGCTGGTTGCTTGACTGATCCAGAACTTACTTGTTCTGAATGTTCACATGACTCTTAAACTCTGGAGATACCTTGATTTTGCCCTGGGTCCAGTGCAGATTCATTTTCATTTTGGCCTCCAGATCATCCTGAGTTTGTGTCCAATCCAGAATTGCTCCAGAGCAGGCGACTAGAAAGTCTTGGGTAGTTGTGTCCCCAGGATCCTCCTTGCATGTGCATCAGAGTGTCAAAGGCTCTGGGAAGCTCAAGACCTCCATGTTGCAAACTGGTCTCCTCAGCTTCCTCATAAGCAGCAGATAAGCTGGTGAGCCTAGAAATGCTGTGCATGCAGAAGATTAGCATGTCAGGAAAATGGCTAGGCTAGAGTGCCTCGCCCTGACATGCTGGATTTCTATGTGCAAGGTGTTTATTTGCCCAGAGTGGCATTCAACTGTGTGTGCCCTCAGCTGTAAGCTGAAGTGGTATAACTGTAGCAGAAGTTCATCAGCTCACCTGAGCTGTGTAAGAACCACCAGGGATGAGCATCCTCTCAGTCTCCCCACGTCATTTCTCCTCCTTGATAAAGCAAGCCCGGCAGTCGAGTCTGCTAAAGAGAAATAAATAAATATGAGAAGAAGCTGTAAGGTGTTGCTGAGCCAGTAGTGACTTCTGAAATGAGGAGAAGAAGAGAAGAGACTGGATTTATACCCACCCTTCACTCGGAGTCTCAGAGCGGCTTACAAACTCCTCCCCCTCCCCCAACAGACACCCTGTGAGGTAGGTGGGGCTGAGAGAGCTCTGACAGAAACTGCTCTTTTTCAAGGACAGCTCTGACAGAACTATGGCTTGCCCAAGGTCATCCAGCAGCTGCAAGTGGAGGAGTGGGGAAATCAAACCCGGTTCTCCCAGATTAGAGTCCATGCACTTAACCACTACACCAAACCGGTGTTGATAGCATTGAGGGCTGATAGCTCTAACTCTCCCATTTCTGAACAGAGAGGATTCCCCCGTTCCTATCTGTAAGCATCACAATCATTCAGTGTTATACCCATCCTGGGCACTGCTTGTGGCACTCGCATGTCAGATCACATGCCTCCTCATCCAGGGGGTCGCTGGGCCATCTTTCTTCTGGGCAGGGAGACAAGACGAACTCTGGGTCCCTTTGCTCTGTTCTGTTGTCCTGTTTATCTCTTTGGCTCTCTGCGTGGCACCTTCCCTGGCGCTGCGCCGACACGCCATAGCTTCATTAGTCTGGTCTGCAAGGAAGATGAAATGCCCTGAGCATAACCTCTCTCTGCGCTAATGATGCAAACTCTGTCGCGCACGTTTTGTTCTGAACTTTCTTGTTCTTTAATGAATTTAAACACCTGGCATGCTGCAGTATTGGGGGGGGGAGGGGGGGAGGGCCTGCCTTCTAGCGATTCCTCAGCTGTGGTTCTGGGAGCAAAACCTGTTGACGGTAAGAGCCATGTTGGCTAATTGTGCCTGGCACAACAGAACACTGCTTTTAAAAAATCACTAGTTTATAAAACTTGCAAAGTGTGGTCTGGGGTTAGGCATCATATGTGAGCCAAATGCTCAGTGGAGCAAGAGAGGACAGAAAACCTGGGCACTGCGCTACTACAAAGGAGATCTGCTGAGGCTAGGATTTATTTAGAGATTTCCACCCTGCTTTTCACACCCAAAGTTACTCACAAGACCATTTCCCCTTCCTCAGTTTTATCCTCTCAACAACAACAACCCTGTGAAGTAGGGCAGGCCGAGAGAGAGAGTGACTATTGGCCCAAGGCCACCCATTGCCCTTCCATGACAGAATGGAGATGTGAACCTTGTTCTCCTGGATCTGAGTCCGACACCCTAACCACAACGCCACCCTCACAGTCATCTCACTTGTTTTCTAATGTTGACAGTCATTCAAAGGAAAAGCATCAGAACACAGTTTGAGTCCAGTGGCGCCTTAAGACCTTCAGAGTTTTATTCAAGGTATAAGCTTTCGTGGGCACGCACACTTCTTCAGATACAGTGAAATGGAAATGACTGGTCCATACATATAGGCAGAGGGTGAGCAGCAGATTAGCATACAGCATAATGAAGATATTTAACAGATATTAAACAGGAATAGCAAGTGCCACATGACGGAGTGAGCTCCCGTCTCTAGTTCCAGCTCCTGCCAACATAGCAGTTGGAAAGCAAGAAATTGCAAGTAGATAAATAGGTACCACTTCAGTGGGAAGGTAACAGCATTTTGTGCGCCTTGGTGTTTAGTCATGCCGGCCACATGACTACGGAAATGTCTCCGGACAGCACTGGCTCTTTGGCTTTGAAACGGAGTCAACCCTAGAGTTGGATTCGACTGGCTTTCGAGCAAGGGAACCTTTACCTTTACCTTAATTCTGGGGGTGGGGACACTTTGTTTGTTTGTTTGTTTGTTTGTTTTATTATTTATTTATCATATGACAGAGTTACACACCGGAAGCATATACTAATTAAAAAATACGTAAGCAAGTTGATACAACGGACATGCAGAACAGTTGGGCAATCCCCCTGAATACTAATCTCTAGATTTTCAGTCCACTCAGTCACAGATGGGGAGAGTTCGAAGAGCTCCGTCGCATCT
>NW_015167057.1:332010-366456 GCF_001447785.1 Gekko japonicus | reverse complement strand
GGGTCCTACTATTTTGCCCCTCATGGATCACTGTCTTGTCGTGGCGAGGGGGCTTGCGTAGTTCAATGAAGCTGTGGGCTATGCCGTGAAGGGCCACCCAAGACGGACAGGCCACAGCAGAGAACTCAGACCAAGCGTGATCCCCTGGAGAAGGAAATGGCAACCCACTCCAGTATGTTTGCCAAGAAAACCCCATGGACAGTATCAAAAGGCTAAAAGATATGACGCCGGAAGATGAGCCCCTCAGGTCGGAAGGTGTCCAATATGCTACTGAGGAAGAGCAGAGGGCAAGTACAAGTAACCCCAGAAAGAGTGAAGCGGCTGGGCCAAAGCCGAAAGGACGCTCAGTTGTGGATGTGTCTGATGGTGAAAGGAAAGTCCGATGCTGCAAAGAACAATACTGCATAGGAACCTGGAATGTAAGATCTATGAATCAAGGTAAGCTTGACGTGGTCAAAAATGAGATGGCAAGACCGAACATCGATATCTTAGGAATCAGTGAACTTAAGTGGACAGGAATGGGCGAATTTAACTCAGAAGACCATTATAACTACTACTGTGGCCAGGAATCTCGTAGAAACCACGACGGTATAATCACTGACCTCGAGCCAGACATCCTGGAATGTGAAGTTAAATGGGCCTTAGAAAGCATTGCTAACAACAAAGCTAGTGGAGGTGATGGTATTCCAGCTGAGCTATTCAAAGTCTTAGAAGATGATGCTGTTAAAGTGCTGCACTCCATTTGCCAGCAAATTTGGATAACGCAACAGTGGCCACAGGATTGGAAAAGGTCAGTATACATTCCAATCCCAAAGAAGGGCAATGCCAAGGAATGTTCAAACTATCGCACAATTGCACTCATATCACACGCTAGCAAGGTCATGCTCAAGATCCTACAAGCTAGGCTTCAACAGTACGTGGATAGAGAACTACCAGAAGTACAAGCTGGGTTTCGAAGAGGTAGAGGAACTAGAGATCAAATTGCCAACATTCGCTGGATTATGGAGAAAGCAAGAGAGTACCAGAAAAATATCTACTTCTGCTTCATTGACTATGCTAAAGCTTTTGACTGTGTGGATCACAACAAACTATGGCAGGTCCTTAAAGAGATGGGAGTACCAGACCACCTCACATGTCTCTTGAGAAACCTGTATAAGGGCCAAGAAGCGACAGTTAGAACCGGATATGGAACAACTGATTGGTTCAGCATAGGAAAAGGAGTACGACAAGGATGTATACTGTCACCTTGCTTATTTAATATATATGCAGAGTACATCATGCGAAATGCTGGCCTGGATGAATCACAAGCGGGAATTAAGATTGCTGGGGAAAAGATCAACAACCTCAGATATGCAGATGATACCACTCTAATGGCTGAAAGTGAAGAGGATCTAAAGAGCCTCTTGCTCAGAGTAAAAGAGGAGAGCGCAAAAGTGGGCTTGAAGCTCAACATCAAAAAAACTAAGATCATGGCATCCGGCCCCATCACTCCTTGGCAAATAGAAGGGGAAGCTGTGGAAGTAGTGACAGACTTCACGTTCCTGGGATCCCAGATCACCGCAGACTGTGACTGCAGCCATGAAATTAAAAGACGCCTGCTCCTTGGGAGGAAAGCGATGGCGAACCTCAACAGCATGATAAAAAGTAGAGACATCACCCTGCCAACAAAAGTCTGCATGGTCCAAGCAATGGTATTCCCAGTAGTCATGTATGGCTGCGAGAGTTGGACTATAAGGAAGGCCGAGCGCTGAAGAATAGATTCTTTTGAACTATGGTGCTGGAGAAGACTCTTGAGAGTCCCTTGGACTGCAAGAAGATCAAATCAGTCAATCCTAAAAGAAATCAACCCTGACTGTTCCCTGGAAGGCCAGATAATGAAACTGAAGCTCAAATACTTTGGCCACCAAATGAGAAGGGAGCACTCACTGGAGAAGACCCTGATGCTGGGAAAGATTGAAGGTCAAAGAAGATGGGGACGGCAAAGGATGAGATGGTTAGACAGTGTCCATGGGGTCGCGAAGAGTCGGACTCGACTGTGCGACTGAACAACAACAACAATTTTGCCCCATTTAAACAACAGGTCTGCACAGCTGCCAATGCCTGTTTGTATTCTATTAGTCCTCTTCCATACTTTACTTGGCAAGTCAAGTCCCGTGGGCCTCTCATTGGTTTTTATCAGGTTACGTATATCGGGTGGAACTGATTGCATCCCTGTCCGTGGCCGTTCATTCCCTAGAACGAAATTTTGATTGCAGGACTTCTGCAGACCTTATTGCTGGGTGTCTGGCACTCTAACTAGCCATTACACCACAGTGGCTCTCAAAGGAATCAAATGTCTCCATTGAACATTTGCATAATTTCGGGGGTGTTTAACACTTGTTTGGTGCCGTGGTTAAGTGTGTGGACTCTAACCTGGGAGAACGGGGTCTGATTCCCCTCTCCTCCACTCGCAGCGGCTGAATGACCTTGGGCAATCCATAGTCCTGTCAGAGGTGTTCTTGGGAAAGAGCAGTTTCTGTCAGAGCCCTCTCAGCCCCACTTACCTCACAGGGTGTCTGCTGTGGGAAGGGGAGGGGAAGGGAAAGGAATTTGTAAGCCACTCTGAGACTCCTCTGGGTAGTGAAGGGCAGAGTATAAATCCAGTCTCCTCTTCCTCTTCTTCTTCCTCTTCTCCTCCTCCTCCTCCTCTGCTTCATAACCCCCCCTCTCTAGGATCATTTCAGCCCTCCCCAGGGTTCCAGGCAACTTCCACAGTGGCTATTTGTTCCGGAACTGCCGTGATTCATTCACTCCGTTTTGGTGGAGAATCCAGGCGACGCTGTTGGCAACCCGCTGGGCCCCCAGCACATCTCCCCGATTGTCCTCCTCTCATTTCCCCAGCCCTGATTTGTATAGTTACCAATTAATTCATGATTGCCATGCCCAGCTAGGGAGAGGAGTAATTAATTAGGCTGTAAAACAAAAGGATGACAGGGAAATTGCAGGGAGGAGAGGGATATTTTACTTCCAAGTAACAGCGCAGTCGGTAGCAGTGATCTTCTGCCCAGGAGCTGGGATCCCCACAGGGGGGTCCTGGAGCCCTGTTCGCTGGGTCACATGCCTGGATGCAGCTGCCATTTTGGGCTGTGTTTTGGAAGGCCTGTTAGTTTTAGCTGGGAAGCAAGTTGCACGGGGAAGAGATTTATTGTGTTTTGCTGGGGCTGTTCTAATCCGAATCGGGGGATCCTGGGTGGCAGCTTTTTAGTGTCAAAAACATGTCCGAAGAACTCCAGTGTCAATTGGTTAAGACGCTGAACTGCAGGCTGGAAGGTCAGTAGTTCAGCAGTTCGAGACCCGAGTGTTGCATGACAGAGTGAGCTCCCATCTCTGGCCCCAGCTCCTGCCAACCTAGCAGTTCGAAAGCAAGAAATTGCAAGTAGATAAATAGGTACCACATTGGTGGGAAGGTAACAGCGTTCCGTGCACCTTGGTGTTTAGTCATGCCGGCCACATGACCACGGAAATAGTTTCGGATGAGAGAGAGAATCATCCAGCCAAAGTCAACCCCAAGCTTCTATGGCAGAATGGGGACTCAAACCTGCGTCTCCCAGATCCTGGTCCAACACTAGTTCTCATCCGTGTTGGGCTTCCAGTTCTCCCAGGGCACTCTCCCAGGTCCTGCATGTTCCTCAGTGTCCCCTGCTTATCTCCTAAATCGCGAGTCCTGACTTGAGCCAGAAAAGCAAGTACACACCAGCATCCCACTTCCTGTTTGGTGTAGTGGTTAAGAGTGGTGGACTCTCATCTGGAGAACCGGGTTTGATTCCCCACTCCTCCACATGAAAGCCAGCTGGGTGACCTTGGGTCAGTCACAGATTCTCTCAGAGCTCTCTCAGCCCCACCTGCCTCACAGGGTGTCTGTTGTGGAGAGGGGAAGGGAAGGAGATTGTAAGCCACTCTGAGACTCCGAGTGAAGGGCAGTGTGGCGTCCTCTTATTTGGGAGGACTGGTTTTCACTTTATATGTGTTCTTTGCTTTTGTAAACTGGGTATTTTCTGCTGCCACCAGGAATTTAAGGCATTCCAAACCTTCTCTCCTTTCCTGCTTGGTAATGTGACCCAGTGTCTGGGCTTTTCGGGGATCTATGTTGTCCTGAGGAAAGATAGAGCTGAATTCTGGGATAAACATGATCAAAAGATGATTTATTGAAATAAGAACAAAATATGAGTTTGGTTATTCTGTAACTCTTTGGGAATAAGGGCCTTGTAAACAAGTCTGTCAAATGTATCACACACACTGTCCTTTTGACATTAAGATCCCACTTTGACAGGAATCTCTCACATAGGCAGCCACACAGGCTAAGCTCCCAGTAATTTTAACTTCCTTCCAGATCTTTAGAGTCTCACTTTTGAAGACATATATACTGCACTCTTTAAGATCCCACACAGAACTATCAGAACACTCACTGACTGAACTCACTAACTGAACAATTCCAACTGATTTATCTAACTGACTTTTCTAAATCTCCCTAACTGACACTCACACAGATCCACTTCAAAAACTCCTCCTACACTCTCTCATTCTCCAATCACACCACACTTGTCTCCCTCAATCACTCTACTCTGCATTCACTGCACTGCAACCAAACATTTAAAGAGACACACACACTCTAAAACAAGGAATCATTATAGGCAGGGTATAAATCCAACTCTTTGTCTTCTTCTTCTTTGTTTAGGTATAACTCTGTTTGGGATTGCATTATCAATCTAGCTGCATCTGTAACGTCTGGGATTCTCTGTCGGTGGACCTAATGATGGCCAATAATGCATGTGGATTTAAAAGGGGATTTGTCAGGTTTGTAGAGGAGAAGCCCATCTGTGGCTCTTAGCCTAAAAGAGAACCTCCACATTTCAAGGCAGTCAACCTCTGAATACCAGTGCTAAGGAGCAGCATCAGAGGAAAGGCCTCAGCCTGTGTTTTTTATTATCCTTTATTTTATAGGCTGCCTTGGGCAGGTTCCCTGGAGAGGCAGCATACAAGAATTCTAAACAAATAAAATAACAGCAATTGATTGTCCCATCTGTGAAACAGGACGCTGGCCTGTATGGACCGCTGGCCTGATCCAGCAAGGCTCTTCCTATGTCCTTAACTGAGAACCAGGGAAGAAAAATCAGATTGGAAGAATATACATTCTGAGTGGTCGGAAAGAAATCTGGAGAATTTACATGACAGTTTCCCTCCCCCATCCCGCTGCCCCCATCCAAAATGTAGATTAAGTCTGTCTGTTTTGACTCCCACCCCGACAGTCCCGTACGTGTACATTTGAAGAGTCCTGGGTTTGCAACTTGCAAATGCAGAATCACTCTGCAGCGTTTGCTTTGCTTCCCGGTGGCCAAGCCTGGGGATTCCTCCCTCCTTTTGTTTGCTTTGCTTAAGCTTGCCTGCTCGCGCTCCGGTCTTTTATGAATGCAATCGGCTCAGTGGATTAACGAAGAACTTAATCAGAATCAAGCACGGAAAGCCTGCAGAGCCCAAACAAAACTGGGCAGAACGCATCCCCAAAGCCAGGCACACTGGATTTGCAAGTGCTTCTTTGCCAGCTGTCAGGTGCCGAATTCAGACCCACAGGGCACTCCAAAGACAAACAAACTGGAAGGAAATAGCCCTTCAGGCTCCTGCAGAGACAGTCCTCACCCACCTTCTGTCTGAGCCATGTCAGCTTGACAATTAATTGCCACCTCCATTGGAGTGCCTCTGATCATGTTCAGAGTTATTTTCCCTTCCAAGTTCTGAGCCTGAGGAAAGTGAGATGCACGCAAGTGTTTATTTTTAAAAGGCACTTGCGATTCAGGGGCATGTTAGAAGGCTCAGATTCATGCCAACCAATGCCCTAAGCACAGCCCAAGAAGGGTGCGCCCCTCAGCCCTCCCATTGCTGAACTGACAAGACATGAAGACTCAATAAGTGCTGAAGGTGAAATAAGAGGATTCCATTTTCTTCCAGGCCAGACTTCACAATTATATTAAAAACATAAACTTTATTTATTTGTTTATTTATTTAACACAAAATAGCAGTAAGCAGTATAAGCAAGAAAAGCTCTTTTGGTGCCCCCTTCCATTGGTGCCCTAAAGTGCAGGCTTATTTTGCTTAATGGTTAATCCAGGGCTGCACGTTAGGAAAAGAAACAGAAGCAATTCTAGTTCCAATGTTGCCACCCTGCATGACCTAATGAAGCTGCCGGATACTGAGTCAGACTATTGGTCTTTCAAGGTTAGTGTTGTCTGGCAGTGGCTTTCTAAGGTCTCAAGTGGAGGTCTTTCTCACCACTACCACCGCCACCTATTACTATTACTTCTTCATCTTTTGCCATCAAGTCACAGCTGACTTATGGTGACCCTATAGGGTTTTCAAGGCCAGATACATTCAGAGGTAGTTTGCCATTGCCTGCCTCCACATCACAACCTTGATATTCCTTGGTGGTCTCCCATCCAAATACTAACCAGAGCCAATCCTGCTTAGCTTCAGGGATCTGATGAAATCAGGCTACCCTGGGGTAACCAGGTCGGGGCTATCACCTTCTACCTGACCTTTTTAACTGGAGAAGCCATGGACTGAACCGGGGACCTTCTGCATGCCAAGCAGATGCTGTACCACAGAGCCACAGCCCTTCCCAGTTCCTCGGGAGGTAGTGGGCTCTCCTTCTTTGGAGGTTTTCAAACAGAGGCTAGATGGCCATCTGACAGCAGTGCTGATTCTGTGAACTTAGGCAGATCACGAGAAGGGAGGGCAGGAAGGGTTGCCTCAGTGCTTAGTCCTCGTGGCTTTCTTACACGCCCAGGAAAATGCTGATCACCACTTTGGGGTCAGGCAGCAATTTTTCTCCAGGCCAGTTTGGCCAGGGATCCTGGGTTGGGGGGGGGGGTTGCCCTCTTCTGGGCATGGAGCAGGGGTCACTGGGGGTGCAGATGGGGGAGGTATTTGTGAATTTCCTGCCTTGTGCAGGGGGTTGGACTAGATGACCCTGGAGGTCCCTCCCAACTCTATGATTCTATGAGGTCTGTTCTACACAAGGTGGCGGTATGTTGAGGTGGTTAGTCAGGACGTTGTTCTGGGTACTGAGTCATTTAGCTCCTTTCAGGAAGACACTCTTTTTGTAGCAGGAACACCTTTGCATATTAGGCGACACACCCCTAATTAGCCAATCCTCCAAGAGCTTACAGAGCTCTTCTTACAGGGACTACTGTAAGCTCTTGGAGGATTGGCTACATTAGGGGTGTGTCACCTAATATGCAAAGGACTTCCTGCTACAAAAAGAGCCCTGCCGGGTCTGGAGGACAGCCCGATCATAGGCATGTTTACTCAGAAGCAAGCCCCATTGAGCTTAATGGTGCCTGATCTTGGGGAACTGTGCATAGGCTTGCATAAATATTTTTGTTTTGTCACCAAAATTGAGCCATGTTTAGTCCTTTCAAGGCCTTGCAGGAAAACTGCCACTGTCACCATGGCCAGAGGGCAACAGCCAGTCTCCCACTAGATGCCTCATTAATTTGGCCCCAATTGGCCATATAAATGAAAAAGATGCAGGCGCCCAAGCAGAACTCAGAGTCTACGTCTCCTGCAGTCAGCAACTTCCAGAGGGAGAAGGGAAAGTGCAGTCAGACAGGGAGACCTTGAAGTCTCGCCATCAGCCTGCAGTTAAACAGAATCACAAGCACGATGCCCCTGCAGGCTCCTTCTGTACCTTAAACAGGAGAATTAAGCCTGTCGCCACAAAGTTTGAGTCTAGTGGCACATTTAAGACCAACAGAGGCCCCGGTCACACGGAGAATGTCGGGCGAAGTATACGGGCGCGATCACAAGGACACATCTGGCAAGCGTAGCACACCCATCACCGACTCATCCGCCCGAAGATCCGGAGTTAAAAAAACACCCGGGAAAGCCTACTAGCAAACAGTTTGCTATGGGCCGTTGATTGAATACCTACGTGTGATCGCTCAAGCGCGCTCCTCTTGCCGTGTTGACGCCCGACGGAAACACACGGCAACAAACAAAACCCCAGCATCTGATCGCATTCTGGCGCGTTAAATTGTGCCGACGCGAAAAGCCACGCCTCCCCCCAGTGTTATCTGGCCCGTGTGGCCGGGGCCAAAGTTTAATTCTGGGTGTTAACTTTTGTGTGCATGCACACTTCTTCAGATACATTGAAACAGACTTCCTCAAGCCTTACGTAGAGGTGGGGGGGTTTAGATGCCAGGAAGGGCTAGTTAGAGTCAAGATGTGTAAGTAACTGAGCAATAAGCATAGCTGAGATTGGATTAAAGCAATCGATAAGATGCATGAATGGCAGCAAATTAGCATACAAATAAAAGAGTTAACAAAAGACGTGAGAATCTAGCCACAAAGAAAGGTTCGAGTTTCATTACCCCCCCTCAATGCTCTTCCACTTCAAACCACACCTTCCCGAGGTTGCTTTTCATTTTAAATTCAAACATCTTTGCACGTATTTAAATACACTTTGCATGTATGCCCCCCCCCCCATGCTGGGATTCCAAACAAGGGCTGGAGCTGAGCCTTACTGGGCTGTGCCCTGAGCCCCAAGATTCCTAATTCCTCCCTCCCCTGTCACTTTCCCATGCAAAATTACCACCTCTGGTAGCTGTTTTTCTTTTTTAAAACCACTTAAACAGTTGGGGGAGCAGTTACATACACCTTCATATCCCAGAGTGTTAGTGTTCCAAATAAGCTAAGCCTTAGTGGGCCCTGTTTTGTGTATTTGCATCATTGGTCAGGGGAGTGAACTTTGCATGCAAGAATCAGCACCCACAACATATCTCTTCTCTTCTCTTCTCTTCTCTTCTCTTCTCTTCTCTTCTCTTCTCTTCTCTTCTCTTCTCTTCTCTTCTCTTCTCTTCTCTTCTCTTCTCTTCTCTTCTTCTCTCCTCTTGCTGACTCAACACTTTTCCTCCCGTTAGTGCAGTGTCAACCTGGAAAACACCGATAGCAAAAAAATGGTAGCCGTCTGTTGCTTTAATCACAGGGGAGGAAAAAGCAGGGGAAGGAAGCTTTCCTCAGCGTTGCCCTTCCTGCTTCCAACAGTGACAAGGAACTGCTTTTTGCACATGCTTGCAGGCATATGTGTGTGTGTGGCACACTGGTCAGAGCTGTGATCTCCAAGCTGGTGCCCACCTGCTTCTCTGACAAAATGCCTCTTCCTGGGAGCAAAGAGCCAGTTCTGGCTTCTGTGGACCTTATTGGAACCGAAGGTGCTTCAGAAGAGACCAGGAGGTATTATGTGATTTGAAAAAAATTGAAAATATGTATTTATTTATTTAGACTTTTATACTGCCCATCCCATGAGTGGGCTCAGAGCGTTGTTTGTTTGTTTGTTTGTTTCCCATGATTGGGCTCAGGGCGGTTCACAACATAGCTTTATAAAACATATAAAATCCAATTAAACAGTCTAAAATACAAATCTGTAGATTAAATTAACCCCCCCACACATAGTGTCATCACCCAATTCTAGTCCCCCAGTTTATATTAGCAATGGAGGGAGGGGGGTGGAAGCAGGTAGTGGGGCAGGTAGTTGTTAGAGCTGCTAACCATTAAAACCATTGCTGTCCTCAGCTATATGCTTGGCGGAACATCTCTGCATTGCAGGCCCTGCAGAATTGTAACAGATCCTGCAGGGCCCTGATGTACCTACGCCAGTTTGGTGTAGCGGTTAAGTGCATGGACTCTAATCTGGGAGAACCGGGTTTGATTCCCCACTCCTCCACTTGCAGCTGCTGGGTGACCTTGGGTCAGTCACAAGTTCTCTCAGAGCTGTTCTCTCATGAGCAGTCCTCGAAAGAGCTCTCTCAGCCCCACTTACCTCACAGAGTGTCTGTTGTGGGGAGGGGAAGGGAAAGGAGTTTGTAAGCCGCTCTGAGACTCTTTGGGTAGTGAAGGGCGGGGTATAAATCCAATCTCCTCTACCTCCTCCTCCTCCTCTTCTTCTTCTCCTTCTTCCTGCTGTCATCACAGAAGGATGCTTGGCCTAGAACCTCCCAAGGTTTTGCAGTTGCCCCACAGGGTAGTCATTGTTGGTGACCGCTACTGTTTCTTGGGATTCCAAAGGAGCCCACAGGCTCAACAAGGCTGGGGATTGCTGGGTCAGAGAGTTGAGCCAGTGTGGTATTGTGATCAGCATGTCAGGCTCAGGTTCGAATCCCCACTCATCATGAAACCCACAGAATGACCCTGGGCTAGTCTCTGCCTTTGGCTTATACCAAGTCAGACAACTGATCCATTGAGTTCACTGTTGTCTATCTATAAGAACATAAAAGAACACAAGAGAAGCCATGTTGGATCAGGCCAGTGGCCCATCCAGTCTAACACACTGTGTTACACAGTGGCCAAAAACCAGGTGCCATCAGGAGGTCCAGCAGTGGGGCCAGAACTCCAGAAGCCCTCCCACTCTCACCCCCCAAGCCCCAAGAATGCAGAGCATCACTGTCCCAGACAGAGTGTTCCCTCTATACCTTGTGGCTAATAGCCACTGATGAACCTCTGCTCCAGATGTTTATCCAGTCCCCTCTTGAAGCTGTGCTTGGCAGTGGCTCGGCAGGGGCCTCAGGCAGAAAAGGAACTGAGACGCCTTTTGCCTTTTCACTGAGAGATGCCCAGGTTTGCACCTGGAACCTTCCTTGTGCTCTACCTCTGAGCTGTGTTGATAGCTCTCCATTCAGTGTATACCTGACACTCTGTATACCCTCAGATGCCCTATAGTACGACTGGTTCTGTGCTCTGCTGCAGTATGTGCCGGATCCTATGAGCTTCTGTAATGTTAGAAAAAGGGAGGAGGGATCCTTTCTGATGACCAGAAAAATGTAGTGGGTAGAGCGGGGGGGGGGGGCAAACTGCAGCTCAGGAGCCACATGCGGCTCTTTCACACAGTCTAATTTAATGCTAATAAAAAGCAAATCTGCATGTTTTCCAACAAAAACGTATGTGTAATATTTGTCCATGTCTTGCGGCTCTCAAACATCTGATGTTTATTCTCTGTGGCTGTTACGTTAAGCAAGTTTGGCCATCCCTGGGTTCGAGTGTCAGACTAGGGCCTGGGAGACTCGGGTTCCAATCACCATAGATCAATCACTGTCTCTCTCAGTTTGGGATTGCAGAGGCCAAGCTCTACGGGACAGGAATTGCATTCAGGAGGAGGCTTGAGGGAGATTGTGGTCCTTTCCGCACTTGGATCTCATCCCTGTTTTTATCAGAGTTCAGCTCGCGACACAATGTCCTTGCATTCATCCCTGGTTATAACAGCATCCGTTTATCCCGGGACAAGTGTGGGGCAAAACCGGGGTGACCTCAGTGTAATGTGGAAACAAAAAATACCCTGAGAATACCAGGGGTGAACTCGAGTGTAGTGTAGAATGTGAGTTCAGGGACAGGGTTGAACCAGGATTTAAGGTTTCGTGCAGAATCACCCACAGTGTGTGGAAGAGTAGGCAAGATCCAACCCAGTGATCTTAAGAATTTCCTGAAAACAAAACCGTGCTCTGCAGCGAGATGCAAAACTTGCATTTCCCCCCTTTTCTTCCTTGTTAAGGCGCATGATCTGTGCCAAGAGCAACAGAGGCCCAGGCTCCTCTTGTTAATCTCAAGCAGGACGGGCGAAGAAGTTTCAATCCGAAACGAGAATGAAATGGCCGTGAAGCGCTTGTCTGCCACCCAGGAGATATTTCTGTCTCAGCCCGACAGCTTAATTAAAAGCCAAGCAAACGGGAGGCAACTTCCTTATCGTGTGGCGTCCGCTGTCAGTGTGGTGACAGGAAAGGGGGAGGCTGGTCTTGGATCACATGATATAGAAATGAAATCGGGAGGGGGGGCGTGAAGGGTTCTCAGACACAACCCCCTCTCCCTCAAATTTGAGTTCAAATTCAAATCTGAGTGCAAACTCATATTTCCACTTGCAGATGCTGGGGGATTTTAGAGTTCTTTTATGGCTTTGGGAGACTGAATTTTCAAGTCTCATATTTAAAACCTGACATTTGGGGCTCGATTTTTTAAAAGATATAGGATTCCCCCCCCATTTTAAAACAACATCAAGGAAGGCATTTTTGAGGCCAGAGACGGCTTGCTTACTGTTGCCTTCAGCTGCATAGCAGTCCCAGTCTTCCTTGGTGGACACCTGTGCTAACCCTGGCCTGATCATACCATCCCGACGCCATGAGAGTGCACTGTAGCGATCAGACAGGGGAAAGTCCGTCCGTGGCCCGTAACAATCTGTTTGCTACCGGACTTTCCCTGGTGTCTTTTTACTCCACTTCTGCGGCGGAGCAAAATGGGTTGCCAATGGGTGCGGGATGCTTCCCAGATGTTCGTGTCTGATCGCACCCTTTAAATCTGCCCGGCATTCGCACCTATGGCACAGCTAATTGTGCGTGTGATTGCACCCCTTGCTACTCAACCTCTGCTTTTGTATTTTTGTGTGTGAGTGTGTGTGTGCATCTGGAAGTCATGGCAACCTTTGGTGACCGACCCTTACTGAGGGCCTGGAGGATATTTAGAGAGGTGGCTGAATAAAGCCCGCCCTTGCTTCCCGCCTCTGGTATTCCAAGGAGGTCTCCCATCCAGAGTCCACCGTGCTTAGCTTCCAAGATCTGATGAGACTGGGCTTGCCTGGGCTATCCAGGTCAGGGTGTTACTCAACATCTTGAGCAGGGGACATTTCATAGAAAAAGAGGTGCAGGAGCTCATTAGCATAACTCATTAGCATAACTTATTTGCATATGCCACACACCCTGACATCACCGGAAGTGTGTCAGAAGGCAACACCCGCCGCTCAGGCTCCACTGGACTGTTTTGGATTGCTAGCTATTGGGGGGGGGGTGCAGATCTGTCCTCGCAGAGGAGGGAGAGCTTGTACCTGAATAAAACTTGGTCTTAAAGGTGCCACTGGACTGTTTTGGACCAGGGGGCTGGCGGGGGCTCTGCAACTTACCTGGCTGCTTCTTGCTCTGACTGAGGGCTGCTGGGAGCAGGGGGTGGGGTTTGTTGCATGTTCCCGCCCCCCTGGGCTCTTTACTGCCGGAGCTCCGCTCCTGTGCGCTCCTGCAGGAAATGACCCCTGCTCTTGAGTACCTAAGAGGAAGGGTCTAGCTCAGAATATCAGTTTCATTAATATGCTGGAAGGTCCTGTATCTTTTTCTTTCCTACCTGCCACTCTGAATTCCTGGCTCAGTTTCCTTTTCTGCCATCAATTTCTGGTTCCACCTTGCTCTAGGCTGGATCCCCTAAAGACTTTTATTGGTGGAAAGTGCCATCAAGTTGCAGTCGACATGGCGATCCCTCATGGGATCTTCAGGACAGGAGACGAACAGAGGTGGTTTGCCACTGCCTGCCTCTGCATAGCAACCCTGGACTTCCTTGGTGGTCTCCCGTCCAAAGTCTAAGGACTGACCCTGCTTAACTTACAAGATCTTACAAGATCAGGCTTGTCTAGGCTAACCAGTTCAGGGAAAGACTCTTAATTGGATTTTACAAATGGAAAATATTAGTCCCATAAGGAAAAAAAGAGACAGGTGAGAAGACAGATTTTGGTCTAAATAGGAGGCAAGCTTTCCTGTTCCATAGAGTTCTTCATGGGTCAAAATCAATGCTCCCTCTAAGCTGTGGAGTCTTGTGAGCAGAAATCCTACTTTGTGAGCTACTGGCCTTAAAGTTGTGAGCCAGTGATTTGGCTACTGCATACATTAGTTTGCTCTGGAGCCCTCCACCCTGAGCTGAGACAAAAATGTGCGAGCCAGAGGCTAAAAAACTGTAAGCTAGCTCAACACTAACTCAGCTTAGAGGGAACACTGGTCAAAATATGTGTTTAAAACTCTTATGTGGCCATTTTTGGTACATTTCTGCCTGGACAGCTCCAACTGAGGAAGAGGCGAGCTTGGCTGCTGGTCAGGTTTCTCATACACTCTGTTTATAATCTACTCACATTGACAGTGGAGACCTAGGGTCAGTTTCTGGTCACTAGACACTGCCTTTCATCTCACCTGGCTGGAGGGATATGGGGAATTCCAGCAAGGTCCTGCTCCTCTGAACTCTCCTTTCTCACCTGAATAGTAGCTCCCCTTTCTGACCTCAATGTGGCCTTTTGGCAATTCATCTTCCAACCACTAGTTCTCAGCAAAAGTACAGGAGGCAGTTTGTGGCCAGAATTAGTTTTCCAGTGAGCTGAAACAGAGAAGGAGTCCCTGTTGTGATAGCTGGGGAAGGGGTGGGGTGGGGGAGCACATCCAAGGCTTCAGGCGTGTTTGATACAATCCCCCTTTTTTCTTCTTCCTGGTCCCTCTCTGTGGGGATTATTAGAGTTTCACCTCAAAGAGTGTCTTTGAGGTCCTTTGAATAGTACTGTCTTTTAGAAACACAAGGTGCATATGTATACACATGCACACGCACGCACACATGCACTCACCGTTTCATTTCATAAAACCCCACAACGACTCAAGGATTCTGCCTGTCATTACCGAACCTGTTATTTCTCCTGGATGCTTAGGGCTGGTGTTAACCTCCCATGTCCAAGGCATGACCTGCTGGGGCAATAAAAGGAAGAGGAATTGGATGAGTCATGTAATTAACAGAATTGGGTGAATCACTCTGCAGCAAACGATTTTGCCTCGTTTCCCCTCTCCTGTAAACAGGTTGCAACAGACTTATTCATCATCAGAGAGGCAGTTTGGCGTGGTGGTTAAGAGCGGTGGACTCTAATCTGGAGAACCGGGTTTGATTCCCCACTCCTCCACATGCAGCCAGCTGGGTGACCTTGGGCCAGTCCCAGTTCTCTCAGAGCTGTTCTCTCAAGAGCAGTCCTCGAAAGAGCTCTCTTAGCCCCACCTACCTCACAGGGTGTCTGTTGTGGGGAGAGGAAGAGAAGGAGAGTGTAAGATGCTCTGAGTGAAGGGCAGGGTATAAATCCAACTCTTCTTCTTCAAGGGGAAACTGTTCTGCTAAAACCTCATGAACAATGGAGGAAGTGGCAAAACCATTTCTGGCTTGCATCACGGTATGCAAGAGCAGTCCTTGAAAGAGCTCTCTCAGCCCCACCTACCTCACAGGGTGTCTGTTGTGGGAAGAGAAAGGGAAGGAAACTGTAAGCCGCTCTGAGAGTCTGAGTGAAGGGCAGGGTATAAATCCAATCTCTTCTTCTTCAAGGGGAAATTGTTCTGCTAAGACCTCACGATCAATGAAGAAAGTGGCAAAACTTTGTTTGGGCTATACCATTTCCAGCTTGTGCCACAGTATGCTCATCCATAGGAACAAAAAGCATTCCTACATGTAGAGAACTATTGACTCAAGAAGACAATTTCAGAATTCTTCTGTCCAAAGCTAGTTTTCTAAGTGCTCAATCCCTTCCTCGATCCCTTCCAGTTCGGCTTTCGCCCAGGCCACGGGACGGAGACGGTACTGGTCATGCTGACTGATGATCTCCGTAGGCATCCGGATCGAGGTGGCGTGGCAGCACTGGTGTTGTTACATCTGTCGGCTGCGTTCGACATGGTTGACCACCAGTTGCTGGCCCGCCGCCTCGCCAACGTGGGGATTCAGGGGCTTGCTCTTCAGTGGTTCGCCTCTTTTCTCCAAGGTCGGGGACAGAGGGTGACGATTGGGTAGGTCAGACTGAGAGCGAGTGACTGGCCCAAAGCCACCATATGAGGGGGTTTTTTGGGTCTGTGAGTGTCTGTGAATGTATGCATGCATGTCTGGATGTCATGGCTGATTTCTGGTGACCCCTAGTGGAGCTGGGAGGCAAGGACGTTCAGAGAGGTGGCTTGCTGCCTGCCTCTGTGTCATGGCCCTGATATTCCTTGGAGGTCTCCCACCCAAATACTTGCCAGGGCCGACTCTGCTTAGCTTCCGAGATCTGATGAGATTGGGCTAGCCTGGGCTATCCAGGCCAGGGGGTCACCATATGAGTTTCCAAGGTAGAGTTGGGGCTTCAAGCCTGTCTCTCCTAGATCCTTGTTCAACACAGTCACCACTACACACACACCCACTGGTTCTCCCAGTTGCTAGAGCTTCACTGGCAGCCTTCGCTAGAGACTTGAACTGGATCCCAACATGCAGAAGAGACCAAGCAAGAGCAAAGGCCTTGAATTTGTCCCAGGCCTAACCATTCCAGGGCCCCCTCTTTGGCTGTCAGTTGCAGGGGCGGAAGTGGCACACGGATCTCTCTTCCTGCGCCAGAAAAGGCCACAGTACTTGCATTCCCAGGTAGTCCACTTCCCAGCCTTAGGCCACAGATTTCCCGATGAAGTCCTGGGCGGGGAGTGGCAGTCGGTCTCAGCAGTGCAGTGCTGCAGGGAAGAGAGCTCCTGGCCATGATGTCACCACAGTCTGGTTTTAATAGGCGCTCGGACAAATTCTGCTGTAATACAGGGGGGGCAAGGAGCAAAGTCTCAACGCTATAGAAATCTCCATGCGTTCCACCTCAATTAGGTAGAAGCGGGGCTAATGAACTAAATTGGGCAATTATGTTAAACGGGCTAAAACTGAGTGAGCTGTTCATTTTCGCCAAGAAATGCAAACGGTGGCTATACTGCGCTTCCATTTATTCTGCAATTGACCCAGTCACTGTTCATATTTCAGCTCTCTGGGAGCTGACAGCCCCAGGAGCCTTGCAGATAGATCTTGCTGCAGCTGGTGAAATGGGCATGCAGGCGCCCCCCCTCCCCCACATGGCAAGCCCCATAGTCAAGTCCCTTTGCAAATTATAGGACTCCCCATGTCTTTTTTAAAAACCCTGTGCTTTACAGCCGGGGGGTGAAGTCCAAGGGCTTTGTGGCTTTCACTTACGGCTCAAGTCAGCTTGCAGGGTAGAATAATTGATTTGGAAGAACAGACCTTGAAAAAGAAAGCCTGGTTGAGGCTACTCTGACTTCTGCTTGTTATTTTCCAGAGTTGATGCTACAAAATTCCTGTGACAGAATCCTATTTTCCCTTCCTACCGTAAATTCTCCTTTGCAGCTTTTTGCATTGCTGGAACTTGTAAGAACATAAACACATAAGAAAAGGCCTGCTGGATCAGACCAGTGGTCCATCGAGTCCAGCATCCTGTCTCACACAGTGGGCAACCAGTTTCTCCGGAGGGCCGACAACAGGGCATAGAGGCTGAGGCCTTCCCTCAATAGGAATATAAGAGCCCTGCAGGATCAGACCAGTGGTCCCTCTAGTCTAGCACCCTGTCTCACATAGCGGCCAACCAGTTCCTCTGGAGGGCCAACAACAGGACATAGAGGCCGAGGCCTTCCCCTGATAAGAACATCAGAAGAGGCCTGCTGGATTAGACCAGTGGTCCATGTAGTCCAGCATCCTGTCTCACACAGCGGCCAACCAGTTTCTCTGGAGGGCCAACAACAGGGCATAGAGGCCGAGGCCTTCCCCTGATAAGAACATCAGAAGAGCCCTGCTGGATCAGACCAGTGGTCCATCTAGTCCAGCATCCTCTCTCACACAGGAGCCACCCAGTTCCTCTGGAGGGCCAACAACCGGGCATAGAGGCAAAGGCCTTCCCCTGATGTTGCCTCCTGGCTTTGGGATTCAGAGGATTAGTAGAACTAGGAAGTACTTTGAAATGCTGAATTCAAAACTTGACTCCTTATAGTTAAACTTCTCATGTTCAAAACCTGTGGAGAGAATTACAGGTCAGGTTCTCCTCCAAGCCATAAATTGTCTTGACAAAGGTTTGTAGTGAGCCTGGAAGCTGAATTGTGTCAAGGAATGATTCAAAATTATTACCTGCCTCTAGCTGAAAAAGGAAACTTCAGGGAAACTGGCCAGGATGATTTTGAAGAACAGGCCAGAGCAGGTGAGTTGATGTTTCTGACTCTTAGGAAGGCCCCTGCTCCAATATGAGCATCTAAAATACTGTTCTGTATGTTTCCTGTAGACAGACTTCATTCCACTTGGACATGACAGGAGCTGTCAGCAGAAATGTGAATAGTCAAGCCCTGTCTGCACTGATATTCCTTGAGCACTTTGAATTGCTTCTGTTTAAAGTCCATGATATTTTCATGTCTGTGTTTTTTGCTCACAGGCCACTATGCCATGGGGCTATGTAAACTCTTCATCTTGTACTTCAATCCAGCTTGCACTGCAACAGTGGCTGTGTAGTCTTAATGCTGTATGAACACTGTACTCACAAAAGTATTTTTTGTCCTGTGTTGCATTTACTTTTCTAATGTTACAAGAGATGATATCACCCCTTTAACTTTTTGTAATAGGTTAAACATACCAAACGATGCTAGAGATTTCATTTCAGAATTCTGCCCCTTTAAATGATGTTGGTCACGGATGGCTCAGAGAGATGAGCCAAAAATTACACTTCTCAGTCTGGCCATAAAATACAAATTGCAAGCTCATGCAGCCTCAATTTGTCTTAGGGCCATGCTGGGAAGGGAGAAAGGTACTTAGTACTTTCACCTCCACTGTATTTTGCTACTTGAAACTGGGTGCCATATTCCACTGTTAGCATTTTATGTTGTTTTGTAGGATGAATAATGGAACTGAGTGAACACTGAAGGGTTAAGCCCAGAGTTCCCTCTAAGCTGAGTTAGGGTGAGCCAGCTCCCAGTTTTTTAACCTCTGGCTCAAACTAATTGATGCAGTGGCCAAATCCCTTGCTCACTACTTCAATGCCGGTAGCTCACAAAGCAGGATTTTTGCTCACAAGACTCCACAGCTTAGAGGGAGCATTGGTTAAGCCCCTTTTCCAATCTCTGCATAAGAATATAAGTGTAATATAGTGGTTAGATTGTCAGACTAGGATTTGGGAAACCCAGATACTGAATCCCCACTCTGCCATGGAAGCTTATTAGGTGACTTTGGGCCAGTCACTCTCTCTCAGTCTAATTTACATCACACGGTCATTGTTGGGAGATTAAAATGGAGGAAGAAAAGCAATGCTGTAAGCCACTTTGTGCACATTGGGGAGAAAAATGGGATATAAATACCTAAATAAATAAGAAGATAAGAGGTGTCCTGATGGATCAAATCAGCAGCCCATCTACTTCAGCATCCTGTTTTAAACAGTGTCGAACATTTTGCATATAAATGCCACATTCTCCTTCTGGTATTGTCCTAGCAGTGGTATGAAAAACAACAATGGAACCTGGTGTGTAGGATATACAAGTCCAAACAAAAGAACTACCAGAACGGGACGTATAAAACCCATATGTAAAGTCAAAGTGATTCTAGCATTATTTTCTGATATATGAATTAAAAAATAGCTTTTGAAATTTTTAAAAATAATTCTAAAGAATGAAAATTTCTGATGTTAAATTATATTTAAGTACACCAGATCAGAATTACAAATACCACCTTAATATATACAAGAGCCTGAGCCTGCTTTGACAGGGAGGGTGGGTTATAAATTAATTAAATAAAAAATTCGACCCAAACAAGTCATGTGTACATTGATAACAAATAACCACAACTAATGCCAAATGATACAAATGAAAAATCTTCAAAAGTACATGATGTGCATCTTCAGTAACAAGATATACGAGCGCTGGTTCAGTCGCTCATTTTGAATCGGATCTTCTTCAGTGCTTGGTGTTTGAAGATTACACTTCAGAACTTTAATGCAATTAATAATCAAAACCACAATTCATAATTAATTACAAATTAATTTTTCTCCAAAATGTGTTTTAATTCATATATCAGAAGATCTTGCCATAATCATTTTGACTTTACATATGGGTTTTATACCGCCTGTTCTGGTGGGTTTTTGTTTTGACTTGTATATCCTAGCAGTAGTAAGCGGATGTTGACTGCCTGTAAATATGGAAGTTCTCTGTACTTATTACACTTGATGGACCTGTCCTCCAGAGATCTATCTAATTTCTTTTTCAAGCCATCTATTCTCATGCCCATCAGTATGTCCTCTGGCAATGAATTCCTCAATGTAGTTTCTCTTTGAGTAAATAAGTATGTTTGCACTTTATGGACTGAACAAATTACATGATCTTTGGCTCATTGGAGCCCATTGTAGTTTCATTGCTCTGTGACTTAAGGGTTCCATTGAGCTTCAACTTCTGTTAAAGCAACATTTACTTTTCCCTAGGAGCTGCCCCAGGTCCTGAACTCCCCCCCCCCCATCTAGATCTGATTCACTGAAACCTGAACAGAAGAAGATATTGGATTTATACCCTGCCCTTCACTACCCAAAGGAGTCTCAGAGCGGCTTACAATCTCCTTTCCCTCCCCCTCCCCACAACAGACACCCTGTGAGGTAGGTGGGGCTGAGAGAGCTGTCTTGAGGACTGCTCCTGAGAAAACAGCTCTGAGAGAATTTATGACTGTCCCAAGATCACACCAGCAGCTGCATGTAGAGATGTAGGGAATCAAACCTGGTTCTCCCAGATCAGAGTTCCTGCTCTTAACCACTACACCAACCTGTTATCTGTTGTCTGATATTGCACAGTTATTCCAGTTCCAGCCATGTCCCATTCAAGCATTTCCCCCTATGGGCTCATGAATAAGCCTTACATGCCACTATAGCACATGGTTAGCCCATGCTCAGTATGTTACCTGCCATAACCAGTTAAGCTTGTTCTGACATCCTGCTGCTAATCAGTTTTTCCTCATTTGCTTCTTTCTCCTTTCTTTTGCAGAAAGGGCGTGTTTCACGCATGACACTAAAAGCATCTTTAAATCTCTGTCGTGCTGTAAGGTTGCTGTTTGCATGCATGTGTGAAAAAGGGTTAGCAAATGATGTTCCTATGTCACTTGAGCTGCTGCATCAGATATCTCTGAGGAAACTGTTCTGACATCTCTCATTTGAACCCCCAACCACCAAAAGGATGAGCAGTCTCCACTGTCAAAGATCTGCGCTCACCTTAGAACTTCTGGGTTACCGTTTGACAGATGCACTGCTCCAGTCACATTCTGTATCCAGAACTGTTCCTCGATGGGAAGCACCAACGGCATCCAAAAGAGGATCTGTATTCACGTCACAGAGGCAAGATATGAAAAAAGCTATTTGAGCCTCATTTGGAAAAAAAAAATGCTCCAACGCTTCCTGTGTTCCCTTGCTGAATTTCGTTCTGTGGCCCTTTGCCCAGACGTACTTTTTTTTTTATTGAAATCATTTTGAGTTCCTACTCTATATCCTGTCCAATTCAATTCAACCCAGGAAGCCACAGCCTGACCCATGGTATTTTTTGACAGCCGCTCGGAAGCCCTTGTCCAGACCATGTGCAGAATGTAGGGCTAAATCTAGGCTAAATAATCACTAGCAGGAATAAGAAGAGAATGAATGGAGGAGTGTCTGTCTGATCGTGGGCAGAGATACTTCCCCCAGATCTGTTTACGAAATGTAGTTAGCCCCATCCCCCAAATAATTTGGATTGGTGCATCTGGTCTTTCACGTGTGAAATAGCTGATATTGACCCTTGTTAAATTTCATGCTCCTGATCGGCAAAATCAGTCGGCATCTCAGCTAATCCAGATATATCAGTCTCCACAGTCACTCTCGTGAGACAGGTCAAGACGTGACTGGACAGATCACTGGCACACCTGAAACAGCCAGCAGAAGAAGAAGAAGAGGAGGAGGAGGAGGAGGAGATTGGATTTATACCCCGCCCTTCACATTTCACACCCGAGGCTGCGGGGCTGCATTTGACCCGCGGCTTCACCCGATTTCCTCCGCAGTTTCATGATCCTCAAAAACCAGGATCATGAAACTGCAGAGGAAATCGGGCAAAGCCCCGAGTCAAAATGCAGCCCCGGAGCTTCGGGTGTGAAATTGACATGTTTCTGTCGGGGCAAACGGCGGCTGTGCTGCGAGGCAGCTCTAGTGAGAAATCGCCCCCTGTGAGGTTGGTGGGGCTGAGAGAGCTCTGACAGAAACTGCTCTTTTTCAAGGATAGCTCTTATCAGAACTATGGCTTGCCCAAGGTCATCCAGCAGCTGCAAGTGGAGGAGTGGGGAATCAAACCCGGTTCTCCCAGATTAGAGTCTGCGCACTTAACCACTACACCAAACTGTTTCTCTTGGGGTTTTAATGTATTTTTAATGTGTGTGTGTGTGTACCTAGAAGTCATAGTGACCTCTGGTGACTGACCCCTACTGGGGGCCTGGATGATATTCAGGTAAGTGACCGAATAAAGCCTGCCCCGCCTCCCACCTCTGGTATTCCAAGGAGGTCTCCCATCCAAGTACTTGCCAGAGTCGACCCTGTGCTTAGCTTCTGAGATCTGATGAGATCGGGCTTGCCAAGTTCTCTTTATACAGCCAAAGACATGTCATTCACCATTCCATCCCCCCCCCCCCCCAGGGAGGAGGACAGCAGCATGCTATTGGAAAATATCTTAAATGCTGTCAATTAGAATTTGTTGCTAGAAGTGCAGTGTCCTCCAGCTTTGAGGATGTTTCAGTCCAGAGAACGGCCAATGCTATAGAAGGCTACGAACCCTCTTGCTGGGATTACAGGCATCACAGAAGGATTGCTGGGCAGCAAAACCTGATTATTTCAGGCAGGGTGGGATAAAGAGGAGAAGGGATCTTGGAGTTGGGCCAGCCCTCCCCTTCCCAGACTGCTGCTGTAAGCAGGGGTGTTGCGAACCTATCATGTTCAGTGAGCGAATGTGCCGTGTTCAACAACCTCCATAATTCGTGAGCTGAGCCTCAGATCCGTTTGCTTCACTGCTGTCGGAGTGGAACAGCTACCGACTGGCTTTGTGGCTGCACAGTAGCTGTTGGGGAGGGGGGTTTCATTTCCTTTGCCCGGCAGGTGCTTTTGCATCTGTGCAGGGATCAAAATTGATTCTTCCCCCGGGGTCATGAATGGTTCGCGAGGCAATGAAATGATGTGGAGGGGAAACGATGCCCCCCATATGTTTGTGTGGAAAATGTACATGCAGGTAGAAACCTCAGTAACACAGACTTAAATGAATAGCAAGACTTTTTAGAAAGCACCAGTTTGGTGTAGTGGTTAAGTGCACAGACTCTAATCTGGAGAACCTGGTTTGATTCCCCACTCCTTCCCATGAAGCCTGCTGGGTGACCTTGGGTCAGTCACAGTTCTCTCAGAGCTGTTCTCTCAAGAACAGTTCTCTCAGAGCTCTCTCAGCCCCACCTACCTCACAGGGTGTCTGTTGCGGGGAGAGGAAGGGAAAGGAGATTGTAAGCTGCTCTGAGACTCTGAGTGAAGGGCAGGGTATAAATCCAACTCTTCTTCTGCTTCCGCTTCCTCTCTTTGCACACATTCTGTGTGTACACATGATGCTGCCGTCTGAGTCAGACTGTTGGCCCATCAAGGTCAGCATTGTCTACTCTGGCTGGCAGTGTCTCTCTGGGGTCTCAGGTGAAGGTGTTTCCTATCACCTTTCCATGTGCCTTTTAAGTGGAGCTGCTGGGGATGGAACCTGGGACTTTCTGTGTGCAAAGCAAATACTCTGCCAAATAGGCAGAATCCATGAAAATTAACCCAAAGTAACCCAAGAGACAGCCTTGCAGCTTCCTGCTCATGATGGGCGAACAGAATGTGAGCCAAACAAGCAGGTTTTCAAACACCCCTAAGAAGGATCTGAGGCTCAAACTGCATGTTGCATGTAGTACATAATCACAATGAGTCTCTCAGCAAGAAGCCAGCAATCCTGAAGCACTACAGGGGCCCAGTATGGATTGGGGCCATGGCACGGGGGAGGAGGTGTTTCAGCCTTTTCCCCTTGCCATTTTCCAGACCTGATAGAGCTCAGAGGGGGTTATGGGCCCCATGAGGGGACTGCACGTTCACTGGCTGCCATTTTGGTTTGGAAAAACAGTGCGGGGAGGAAGTCCAAAGCCCCTCCCCCACAAATTGGGCCCCTGTGGCACTTCAGAACTGAGCACCCACAGGGAGCTCGCAGCTGCTGTATGACTGCAAACCCCTGTGGCAGTCATATACTATATGTAATATGTTCTTTGGATCAGTCAGTCCAGGTCTCATGATGCATGTGGGGTGGGGGTCTGGTCTGGTCTGAATGTAGGCAAGCCCTTTCTCCTCTCCTTCTCTCCTCTTGCAGTTCATAGAATTATAGAATGTTAGAATTGGAAGGCACCTTGCAGGTCATCTAGTCCAACCCCCTGCACTCTGCAGGAGCATAGCTGAAAGATAGTTCTGCATACCTACAACACATACCCAAAGGATGGTCGTCCAGCCTCCGCTTGAAAATGTCCAGCGAAGGAGCATCCACCACCTCCCGAGGCAGACTGTTCCACTGCTCAACCACTCTTACAGTTAGGACGTTTCTCCTGATATTTAGCTGGTATCGACTCCCTTGTAATTTCCCCCCATTAGATCTAGTCTTGCAATCCAGAGCAAGACAGAATAGATCCGCTCCATCTTCTACACGACACCCCTTCAAATACTTGAAGACTGCAATCATGTCCCCTCTAAGCCTTCTCTTTCCCAGGCTAAACATTCCCAACTCTTTCAGCCTTTCCTCATAAGACTTGGGTTCCAACCCTCTCACCATCCTGGTTGCCCTCTTCTGGACACGCTTGAGCTTGTCAACATCCTTCCTAAGATGTGATGCCCAAAACTGGACGCAGTAACTCCAGGTGAGGCCTGACCATAGCAGAATAGAGCGGAACTACCACCTCCCTTGATCTGGACACAATGCTTCTGTTAATGCATCCTAAGATTGCATTAGCTTTCTTCACAGCCACATCGCACTGCAGGCTCATGTTTATCTTGTGATCAACCAGAACACCTAGATCCCTTTCACATGTGCTGCTGTCAAGCCAAGTCCTTCCCATTCTATATCAGTGCCTTTGATTTTTTGTACCTAAGTGTAGGACTTTGCACTTATCTCTATTGAAATTCATTTCAGTTGCTAACCTTCCTTCTGACTTAGTTCACTAAGAGCTCAACAGCACCTTAGGGTTTCCATTGGGAGTCTTTTAGATGACTTCTTTTGCAAATTTAATTTCTAGGATTGCTTTATCCTTGCAGTGGGGGAAGAGAGGAAGAGGAAGAAATTCAAATCTTTCCTTGCCTACCATTTTCTCACTGCACGAAGCCACCCCCAGCGACTTTACCCCCCCCGGGAAAACTTACCCTCCCCCCAGTACTAGGGAAAAAATGCTTATGAGTTAAAGTTTCCCTCTCCCCGCACACTGTCCTCCTCATCGATAAAGCAATCCTGGCAGCTAGATTTGTAAAAGACAAAAAAAAAAGTTGTTTAAAATAAACATGGAATATACATGAAGCCTTGGGGAGAGACAGTTCACTTGACTATAAGAAGCCAAGAGCCTAGAAATGCCTTCTTGAATCAGATCTCAGGTCCGTCTCACCCAGATTTCTCTTTCCAGCGTCGCCCATCCGGATACCTCTGAGCATTCCGAAGCAGGGCCTCGAGCTTGATGCTTTTCAGTTGCTGATCGTCCCTAGCAATGCATCTGGTAGTCAGAAGGATGCCGCCTCTGTTTGTGCCAGTTCCATTTAGTTATCATAGCAAATAGCTGCTTGTAGGCTTAGCTGCTGACTGACCATTCTGCCTGCTTGCGGCAAACACCTTGTCTGAATAGTGCTGCAATTGCAGCTCCTGTTATGGAGGCTTGTAGTGGAACTCAAACATGGTAGTTGTGATTCATAGTCAGTTTTGATGAAACAGAGGCGATGGAGCTCTGTGCATCTTTCAGATCCAAAGGTCATTTCCTGCAAAAGCGCACAGGAGCGGAGCTCCGGCAGTAAGGAGCCCAGGGGGCGGACACATGCAATAAGCCCCACCCCTCTGCTCCCAGCAGCCCTCAGTCGGGCCCCGAGGAGCAAGAAGCAGACAGGTAAGTTGCAGAGCCCCCCCCCCGGTCTGCCTTCAGGTACAAGCTCTCCCTCCTCTGTGAGGGCAGATCTGTGCGTTCCCCCCCCCCCCCATAGCTAGCAATCCAAAACAGTCCAGTGGCACCTTTAAGATCAAGTTTTATTCAGGTACAAGCTCTCCCTCCTCTGTGAGGGTAGATCTGCACATCCCCCCCCCCAGTAGCTAGCAATCCAAAACAGTCCAGTGGAACCTGAGTGGTGGGTGTTGCCTTCTGACACACTTCCGGTGATGTCAGGGGGTGTGGCTTACGCAAATAAGCTATGCTAATGTTATGCCAATGAGCTCCTGCACCTCTTTTTCTACGAAATGACCCCTGTTCAAATCTATTGGTTAAGAGTGAGGACTCTAATCTGGGACAACTGGGTTTGATTCCCCACTCCTCTGCTAACAGCTGCTGGTGTGACCTTGGGTCAGTCACAAGTTCTCTCAGAGCTGTTCTCTTGAGAGCAGTCCTTGAAGGAACTGTCTCAGCCCCACCTACCTCACAGGGTGTCTGTTGTGGGGAGGGGAAGGGAAAGGAGATTGTAAACTGCTCTGAGACTCCTTCAGGTAGTGAAGGGTGGGGTATAAATCCAATCTCTTCCTCTTCTTCTTCATCTTCTTCTTCTTCCTTCTATTTGCCAATTTGTTTGATACCACACTCCCTCTAAGGAGCCCAGGATGGTGTAGATCTCTGTCCCCTCTTCCAGTTGATTCCTACAAGCCAGAGGGATATTTTAAGCTGAGAAAGAGGGACTGAGCCTCGGTCAGCCCCAGCGTTTCATGGCGTAGTGCAGATCTGAGCCCAGATTTTCCCAGTTCAGCACTCTACCCGCCACACTACACTGGCGTTCTTTTAAAAGTAAATTTCAGGCACGGACTGCTGCAGTGCACTTTGGAACCATGCGGGTAGGAGAGATGGGTTTTATTTACTTACTTACTTACTGCATTTATACCCAACCTTTCCCCCGAATGGGAACCAAGGCCGGCTTACATTGTTCTCCTTTTCTCCATTTTCTCCTCACAACAACTCTCCTGATGTAGGTGAGGCTGAGTGTGCATGAAGGGCCCAAGGTCACCCAGTGCAGATTTGAACTTGGGCCTCTCAGATCCTAGTCCAGTATTTTAAACACTTCATGACACTAGTCCCTAATTCTTCAACTCTCTGCATGATTTTGCCTGTTGAAACTGTGCTCCCTGCGCTAGTTGTAGCCATAGAAGGGGGAAAAGGCAGACGCCCCTCTCTTGCTTGTCTTTTTTCCCTTTGAGTGTTAATAAGAGTGCTGGGGTGAATCAGTTTCAGTCAGCAGGGCTCAACCCAGTCTTTCCCCTCCCCTGCTAGTTTTAGCCATGGGGGGGGGGGAGACAGACACCCCTCTCTTGCCTTCCCCTGCAGAGTCTTCCTTGGTGGTCTCCCTCCCAAGTATTGACCCTGCTTAGCTTCTGAGATCTTTGTGAGGATGGATCACTCAGAAAAAGTCCACTGAGGGAAGTGATTTCCATCAGTAGAGTAGGATTTCCCCACCTGCTGCAGCCCAAAATACCCTCAAATGTTTTTTCCCCCAAAGAACGGGCCCCCCAGATTGATGGAGCTGGAGGTCATAGAATCATAGAGTTGGAAGGGATCTCTAGGGTCATCTAGTCCAACCCCCTGCACAATGCAGGAAATTCAAAAATGCTTCCCCCTCCACACTCCCAGTGACCGCTGTTCCATGCCCAGAAGAGGACAACAAAAAAAACAGGATCCATGACCAAACTGGCCTGGAGGAAAATTCCTTCCTGACCCCAAAGTGGCGGTCTGCATTTCCCTGGGCGTGTAAGAAAGGGCCACGAGAACTAAGCACTGATGCAACCCTTCCTGCCCTCCCTCTCATGGTCTGCCTGAGTTCGCAGAATCAGCAGTGCTGTCAGATGGCCATCCAGCCTCTGCTTAAGCATCTCCGAAGGAGAGCCCACCACCTCCCGAGGAAGCCTGTTCCACTGAGGAATCGCTCTAACTGTCAGGAAGTTCTTCCTAATGTTTAGCCAAAAACTCTCCTGATTTAATTTCCACCCGTTGGTTCTGGTCCACCCTTCTGGGGCTGTAATGGGTGATAATTGCCCCCCCCCCCTTCATCAGCAAACATTTCCATCCAGCTCTGTTTTTAGGCACTTAATAGATGACAGAAATACCCCTCAAAAAGCCCATCTGAGCACTGCCTTTCCTCCAGCGACGTCTCTCCCCACACCTCCCGGGTATTTTGTTACCTAATAAACGCCTTTTATAATAATGACATTCCCGAAAATGTGTCCCTCCCCACCTGCTCTCTCCCCTAGAAGCTGAAAACGAGCAATTTCAAATGTGAAAACAAAGTGGTGTCATTAAAATGTGCCAACTATTATGTGCGATATGAAGGGAAATCAGCAGGCAGTGATAGGGACAGAAGTTAATAACGCAGCATCATAAAGGAGATGGTTGCAGGCTCCTCTCCGCTGCTCCCTCTCCAAATTAGAATCAGTCCCCCGTTCGCAGTAGTCTGTAACTTTCCCGGTCCCGTCGTGGAGTCGGAGGGGACATTTGCTTTCTGTTTCTGGCACAGTTGTTAAATATGGGGACAACTTTCTGTGCGAGTAAATTCAGTCCACGTCCTGTTCTCTGAACCACATTCGGTGCTCCTCTAAAGCATGACACAAAGTAGCATCTGATTAAAAAGATTTTCTCAGTGAAAATCTTTTTAATCTCACTAATCTTTTCAACTAATGGTCTACAGAGTCATTCTGTCTGCATATCCATCCACTTTCTCTTGCTGAATTGTTTTGGAGAGCCTTGGTTTGGGAGGTACTCCTGGGAAGCTCTGATGGAGAAATAGTTTGGCCTTTTGGTGACCTTTCCCTGATGAGGAATTGTACCCCTAAATGCTTCTTCCTTGTAGAAACTACAGAGGAGAAAAATCACAGGAAAGATGGCTACATACCGACTTTTCTTTCTTCTCAGGTCTGTTTGCAAGATTACAAAACCCTTACACTAACTGCTATTCAGCTATTGTACATTCCAGGCCACTAATTCAACAGATTGCCTGCTACTATCTGGTCCTTACTTTGGAATAGCTGTAAATTTTCCTTGGGTGGTGGTTAAAAGCAGATGTCAGACTCCCTGGCCAAGTTACTCTCAAGCACACTGTCTTTGGCAGTGGAAAGCTTTATTGAGTTAAACAAGTCCCAGGCATGAACAGTACTGTGTCAGTTCTAAAGCTTTTCCACAGGTACAGGCATAGATATAGAAAGTTCAAACTGTAACCCCTCCTGAGGCCCACACACATGCCACCTCACGCAGCCAGGCTCCCGCATCTCTACCCCCCTTCTCATGGGAATATACGATCCCATTATCTACGACTGGCACTGGAAGCTTCAAGGACATCTCCCTGTGAACTGGGGAGAGGCGCATCTTCAGGAAAATGTTCCACCATCTAAGATAGAGCACTCACACACACCCCGCACTCACTCCCCCCACCGAAGGAATTCCCCTCCCCCAGCATCTGTGGCAAACTTTGGGTGGTTCCGCATTAGACAGCATTAGACAGGTTCAACCCTGTCCCCGAACTTACATTCTACACTACACTCGAGTTCACCCCTGTAATTATCTCGGGGTATTTTTTTGTTTCCACATTACATTGAGGTCAACCTGGTTTCACCCCACACTTGTCCCGGGATAAACAGATGCTGTTATAACCAGGGATAAATGCAAGGTCTTGTGTCGCGAGTTGAACTCTGATAAAACCAGGGATGAGATCCAAGTGCGGAAAGCACCTATGTGAAATGAAGCAAAGCATGGTTTGTCGGCAGATTGGGAGTGGTGAGTTTTGGCAGAGCAATAGGTTCAAGGATTAGCTATCCCATCTCCCCCCATGCCATATAACTGGACACCCAGCAGCTGGAAAATCTGGAAAAAATGATTATGGAATACCTGTAAATCCAGGTTGGATCCAGCTAGTTTTTTTACTCAATCTGAGCCAATTCTCCTCTTTACTACAGCTCCAGTCCCCCATGGCTTTTGGCCAGGCAGGTCCCATGATCCCCAGCGGAATCTTTTGGGGTGCTCCTGCCTTCCTTTTCCACCAGCAGAGAAACTGATTGGATCCAACCCAGTGCAAACTTTCTCCCTTAAATCAAGCAACATGCTGCAAGCTTAGGATTGTTCTGCAGCTCTCTGATAACAGCTTGTCCTGCACTACTGACATTCGGGGGTGGATGGGTTTTACTACAGCATCCAGAAAATAACAAATGGATGCCCGATGTTCCCAGAAAGCAGGCAAGCACATGATGAGGCCGGGCTCATGCCAAGCACAAGTGTGAGAGCCACGCTTCAGTAACAGGGAAGTGGAACCACATCCAGAAAGACCTGAAATGGAAGGAAGGGAGATGAAGCAAGCTAATAGGGTAAGAATCAGAGGCAAAGATCACCTAGGATGCAGACACACGCTCAGGCTAACAATTCGTTTTTATGGGCGAGAAGAATTTTTGGTGCTGGAGAAGACTCTTGAGAGCTCCTTGGACTGCAAGGAGATCAAACCAGTCAATCGTAAAGGAAATCAACCCTGACTGTTCCCTGGAAGGCCAGATACTGAAGCTGAAGCTCAAATACTTTGGCCACCAAATGAGAAGGGAGCACTCACTGGAGAAGACCCTGATGCTGGGAAAGACTGAAGGTCAAAGAAGACGAGGACGGCAAAGGATGAGATGGTTAGACAGTGTCATAGATGCAACAAACATGAAGTTGAGCAAACTCTGGGGGACGGCGGAAGACAGGAGGGCCTGGCTTGATGTGGTCCATGGGGTCGTGAAGAGTCGGGCTCGACTGTGTGACTGAACAATAGCAACAACAAAGAATTTTTTATATGTATCTACAATGTACTTCAAAGCGGACCATGAACGAGAATGATCTTCATGATCTGGGGGTCCTGGACAAAAGCCCAGGATGGGCCCTCAGAATCGTTGCCACATGCAGACCCATTCCCCAAGTATCCCCCTCCAGGGCCAAGCAAGGGATGGCTTTTGCCCTGTGTGAGGCAGGCAGGAGCCAGCAATAAATCTGCTGATGATACCAAATTGGGAGGAGTAGCAAACACCCAAGAAGATAGAGTTAAAATTCAACAAGACCTGAATACTCTGGAGAAGTGGGCAGTTGCAAACAGGATGCAATTCAACAAAGATAAATGCACAGGATTACATCTGGGTCACAAAAATGTCAAGCACGAATACCAGATGGGGGATATGTTTCTGGGGAGTAGTGTATGCGAAAGAGATCTTGGGGTAAGGGTGGACTGTAAACTAAATATGAGCAGTCAGTGTGATGAGGTGGCAAAAAAGGCAAATTCAGTCTTGGGTTGTATTAAAAGGGCCATAGCATCAAAATCGCAGGAGGTCATAGCCCCTCTGTATGCTGCCTTGGTCAGGCTGCGCCTGGAGTACTGTGTGCAGTTCTGGAGGCCTCACTTCAAAAAGGATGTGGACAAAATTGAGAGGGTGCAGAATAGAGCGACGAGGATGATCGGGGTCTGGAGACTGAGCCCTACGAGGAAAGGCTAAGGGCCCTGGGAATGTTTAGTTTGGAGAAGAGGAGACTGGGGGGGGGAGACATGATTGCTCTCTTTAAATATTGGAAAGGCTGTCATTTGGAGGAGGGCAAGGAGCTGTTCTAGTTGGCGGCAGAGGATAGGACCCGAAGCAACAGGTTTAAATTACATGCAGAAAGGTATCGGCTGGATATTAGGAAAAACTTGTTCACAGCCAGTGGTTCAGAGGTGGAACCAGCTGCCTAGGGAAGTGGTAAGCTCCCCTTCACTGGCAACCTTCAAGAAGAGGCTGGATTAATATTTGTCAGGGATGCTTTAGGCTGGTCTTGCATTGGGCAGGGGGTTGGACTAGGTGGTCTGTATGGCCCCTTCCAGCTCTATGATTCTATGAGTCTGAGCTGAGTGCCCAAGCCCTGGACAGGGCAGGCGCAAACTGTGATGTCACTGTGAATCTTCTTCTTTCCCCTCCTGCACTGGGGGATCAGGTCCATGGGAGGTTGAAGCCCCTTTCAGCACAGGGCCCAGGGTAGCTGCCTCAGTGGCCCATTGGCTAAGACTGCTTCTATGCATAACATTCCAAAAATAATTATTGTGTCCTATGTAGCAGATTAAGAGAGTACAGCACATTGATGAAAATGGAGCAGGCTAAAAGCTCCTTCCACCTCAGTGTGGGCTAGTAACATGCCCAACACAGCTCGTATTCTGGAGAAAAAAAGAGGAAGGGGGCTAATGGCTGGTTTTCCCTCCTAAAATTCCTTAAATTATTGAAACAGGAGTCTAATGCATTTTAAACACTACAAAGGTTTTATTCCGTGATGGTGCTTTAAGTCACTGCTCACCAAAGGCCATAGAATGAATTCCTCTCATGACACCGCAAAAACCAAACAAAACCTTTTTGGAAAAAACATTGTTAAAGAGCCAGGGAAAAATAACTTGAAACTAAACCCTGCAAACATGGGGGAAGCATGTTTCTTGTCCTTGGGGGAAGCCTGTCTCTTGTCTTCCCTTTGGGGGTGTCTCTAACCCATCCCTTCCAATAGTTTTAAGGATTATAAAATCCTTTGTCCTGTGTATATTTTGTCACATAAATGTGAAAGCAGCAACGAGACCAAAAATGGACTTCAGTGTTCAACCTTTGAACTTCACCCATTGTTGCTGCTGCATCAAATACCAAGCTGCAATGGCCTACAACGACTGGTTAAACTGTTCAGCTGTCCCAAACTGCTAAAATGCTCTGACTGCCCTATCCTACTCTGATGCCAGGAGCACAAGAAGATAATTCTGTCACTAAGCTAGCTTCCTTCCTCCCAAGTCTCCACAGAGGTCTGGCCATTGCATCACACTCAATCCAGTGGGGTGAGAACCAGCATTGTGTAATGGTGAGAATGTTGGACTAGGAGCCGGGAGACCCAGGTTCAAATCTCCACTCTGCCATAGAAACTTGCTGGGCCAGAAACTCTCTCTCAGCCTAACCTTCCTCATAAGGTTGTAGTGAGGCTAAAATGGAGGATGGAAGGGTGATGTTGTAAGCTGCTTTAGGTCTCCATCAGGGAGGAAGGGTGTGGGAGAAGTATCTAAATATATAATGTTTTGGAAGCTAAAAACTGGATCTGCTCTACCCAGAAGAGGAGGAGGAGGAGGAGATTGGATTTATACCCTGCCCTTCACTCGGAGTCTCAGAGTGGCTTACAATCTCCTTTGCCCCCCCGCAACAAACAGCCTGTGAGGTAGGTGGAGCTGAGAGAGAGCTCTTTCAAGAACTGTCCTTGAGAGAACAGCTCTGACAGAACTATGGCTTGCCCAAGGTCATCCAGTAGCTGCAAGTGGAAGAGTGGGGAATCAAACCTGGTTCTCCCAGATTAGAGTCTGTGCACTTAACCACTACACCAAACTGGCTCTCAAGTGCATCAGTGATGCTGTTACCCAAACCAGAGACATGGTGTGCAGTCCACAAAATGTTCTCACAGAGGCATCATGGAACAAAATTTTGACCAAAGTCATGAGCTGGTTTCAACATGTGGGAACTATAGTACAGTACAGAACCTTTACTAGGCATTTGGTACACCACCTTGAGCTCCAAGGAAGAAAGGCTGGACAAATATCCACATTATTGAACGGGCACTGCACAGAAAGAGCAGTTCCCAGTTCCCAGGGCGAAATGTTATGAAATTCAGGCCTTCACATCAGGTGTGAGTTGGGATTGTAGAGAGCAAGCCCTCGTTTAATTTTTTTCTTATTTTTGAAAAATTATTATTTCAGTGCAAACATACACTCAATACATATACATAATGTATACACAAAACAAATTCCCCCAGTACTTTTACAAGAAATTGTAATAAGCAAATGGGTATCTCTTATCAAGGAGCTGCGGTGGCTCAAGTGGTTAAGACGCTGAACTGCAGGCTGTGGAAGGTCGGTAGTTCAGCAGTTCAAGACCCGGGTTGCCGCATGGCGGAGTGAGCTCCCGTCTGTCAGCAAGCTGCCATAAGGTGGTGTGCAGGGGTCATTTCGTAGAAAAAGAGCTAGGGGGACTCATTAGCATAACTCATTAGCATATGCCACACCCCCTGACATCACCAGAAGTGTGTCCTCCCCACAGCCGGCGACGACCTCCAGCGGGCACCAGCAGGGAGCTCCAGGCCCCGCCCTCCCGCACCTCACCCGGGGGGGATGGCGTCCCCCCCCAAATGACCCCTGGTGGTGTGTTCTTTTCTACATATTACAGTGTGCTTTGTCCATCCCCCCCCTGTATTCTCCCGTGTAGGTGTTTACTGTCAGTTACTTGCTACATCTGCGGAACTGCTCAAGGTCAACCAGCTGGAGGTGGGATGGAGTTGTGGCATTGCTTGCTTATTATGTATTTCAGGCCTGAGAACTGAACTTGTGTTTATGTTGTAGAACCGTTGTGTTCCCAAGGAATTGGGCGCTAGTTTTATCTGCATTCCCGCCAGCGGGAATCGGACTCATTGGTCCTAACCTGGTTCAAGTTCCTTTATTATGTTTCCCTATGGGGTCTGTAGTCATTCCTAACAATCCTTGTGTTCCTAAGCTAACCATCGCTTTATAATAAATTTAACTTTGTTCTTCAA